>NC_138910.1:82583351-82789932 GCF_965231255.1 Vanellus vanellus | reverse complement strand
GGTGGGAGGGGAGGGGATCAAATCCCCGCTCCCGCAATCCATAAGGCCACCAAAAAGGACCGGCAGATGGACTGATGCTTTCGGCTGTGCTGAGTGCGCAGAGGAACGCGTGTTTATGATACCTCGCCTGGTACGACTGAGAACCCAACAAATTCAGAAGACGGGCTGTGGACTTTGGTTTTCTTAAAACAAACAAACAAACAAACAAAAAACCAAAACCAACCCCAAACAAACGGGGAAAAAAAAAAAAAGAGAAAGAGAAAGAGTGCAAAGTCTCGTTGCCAAATAAGGCCATTAGGGAAGCAGTAGCTCACCAAAAACACATCGGGACCCGCTGTCACCACTTACAAGGCTGCCAGTGCTTCCTGGCAAAGCCCGGAAAACACGCAGAAGCCACCCTGCTTTGTCCCACTTTGTCCCTGTCTCTTCTCTGACCTCGACTGCTTTGCGTACAGAGGCTAGTATCTCAGTAAGGTTATCCAGGACTACTGGAAGCTATTTTAAAAACCTGTGGACTGAAAAAGCATAAAGCTTTTACCACGAAAACAAAGTCTCTTTCTTCGGAACATCTGAACCCTTGCGAACCCTTTCTTGCCTCTTTTAGTGCAACATTATTCTCACAGTGCCAGTTAACGGTAAGCACACAGAAAGAGATGATGCTTTCGGGTGGAGAAAATAAGCGGAGCGAAGCGAGCTTTGCATGGGCGCAACGTGCTCCGGAACACACCTTATTTTTAGTATTCGCGTTCAAATATTTCATCGAAAAACTACGGGAGGAGAGTCAGCACATCCTTTGCTTTCACTTCAAAGCCCCCACGACAAGGACCTTAGGAAAAACGCAGACGCACATGGGAGACGTACCTGGTCCTGGCAGAGCACTCTGGATCCTTTCCGTGTGTCCCGTACCGTCACGGCAGAAGAAAGGGTGACCGCGGAGAAAGGCTGGCCGTTGACAACCTGCCGAGAGAGGAAAAAAACCCGTGAACGCAAAGCCAGGTAGGAATCTCAAGCTGCCTTCTTCCCTGAAGGTTTGCCCAGACGACAGCTGAGCGGAGGAAAAAGTACTTGGCATCACCTTTGGGACGCTTCCTGCTGCTGTTGTTGTTCTGCCTTCAGAAATCCTACTCGGAGCCAAGTTTTTCACTACCGGCCCAAGCGCTTCCCTTCCTGGTATCACCAGCACATTTACACAGGCAAGTCACTTCATTGCTCTGCTCAAATCAGCCAAAGGAAAGTTACAGCCCTGAGAGTGGAGTGCAAAAGGAGAGGTCAGGCAGCAAAAGGGCTCTGCAGGCTGCCACCAGGCAACACTGCGCTCTGCTTTGGAAACCACGCGCATGCCCCACACAAACCCACAACCCCCGCAAAAAAAAAAAAAACAAAACAAAACAAAAACTCCCAGCCCTGAGGGAGCTGGGGGGAAAGGAGTGAAAGGGAACCGCACGGTTAAGTGACATTTGGCCGTTACACTGACCGTGTACTTCAGCGGCTCTCCGAGCCTACCCCTCAATCTGCGCAACGACCAGTCCTTTTCTGGAAGGACAAGCTTCTCAGACTTAAAAACCCTAGATCGGAGGCTCCACGCAACAGAAGGTGGGTTGAGCCACAGGACAACATGCCATCAACACTGAAAGATAAAAAAAAGTTGAGTAAAAACCAAGCAAAACATCAGTTTCCATCGCGTTTCATTCATTCCGTTTCCACTGGCACCTAGGTGCTCCAAAATTAACCACGCTCGCGCCACGGACTCCTAACGATTCAGTTACGCAGGGAAAGAGAAAAGGCCATTTCCAACTTGCCCATAAAAGTAGCATGAACAAACAGAAGGGAAACACCGGACCCTAAAGAAGGTATTGGGCAGCTCTTAATTTAGGCGAGAGGAAAGGTGGCTCTTTCACCCCAAAGGAAGACATTCCTAACTACCCAGGCACCAGTCCGGGAAGGAGGCGCGCTCTGTTCACTGCAGTCCTGCATCCGCTTTTCTGCGCTGGCAGCAAATTTGCCCTTTCTGCCCGTTTGACGTGGAGTACCCGGAGCGCCCCTGAACTCGCAAACGTGTCTCCCCGCTCCCCCAGCCCCACGCCTGCCATTACCTGAGCAGCTGGCGGAATCAATCCCGCAGGATTTTCTTCCCGGGACGCACAAGGGGACGCTGGGAAAAGAGGAGGCGAGAAATGACCCTCTTTGTCGCAGCCAGACAACGGGCACAAGCCGGGGGACCCCCACCCCACCTCTGCCCTCGGGAGCGGGGCCCAGACAGGTGCTTGGCGGGGATTTAACCCCCCCGGCAAGAGGCCGGGCTCCCCGCCGGCAGAAGCACCGCTCGCCTCCCCTCTGCTCGCAGCTCCTCGCTTGGGACAGCCCAGCCTGCACCCGGCCGCTCTTCAGCCCTGCGGGAAGTGCAGTTTGGCCGGCGGCTGCTCCAGCCAACACACGCTCCGGCTAATTGCAGCTCCTGCTCGTTACCGCTGCCGGGAGTCTTGCCTCTGGCTAATGCGTGCTCCGGACAGAGGACACCCCACCTCCCTCCAGCTCCTGCTTGCCAAGCTCTGGCTAATTGAAGCCCCGGCTCTGCACTGAAGCTCCAGCTGATTTCAACTCCTTCTTCCCAGCTCCACCTACTTGCAATAGCCTGGGCTGTTGACGGGGTCGTCAACCAATCAGCGTCCTGACTTGAGTGTTAGGGTTAAACACCATGGCTTTACACAGTATAAATATCAATAAGTTGCTATGATTAATCGCTTAATATCTATGCTCAGCAATGTCCAAAGAAGAGCTAGATTCAAAGAGGAGAGGCGTGCCAGGTCTGAAAAGCGCCTTTCCCCCCGAGAGACATGGAGTTCAGTCAGCTGCGTGCCAGCCTCCTGAACTCGGGGGTCCCATGGCACCAGACCCCCACCTGCGGGGAGGGTCCACGCACCTTGCCCACCCCCTGCTTTTCCCCGCAGCACCCAACGCCTCCCAACTCCTCTCTGCCTCCCCCCCCCCGGCCCCTGCAAAACCAGCCAGGCTGGAGTCTGCTCTTAACCCCCAAACCCGCTCGTTTAGTGCCCCTTTCTGAGCTCATAACCTCAGCTGCTGGGCCCCTTCTCAAGCCCCAAAAACGCAGGACCGCACCCCTGCTCCTCAGCCCAAAGCCACACAACTCCGCCTGTTTCTGCACCCCAAAACCAGCCCCGGGAACCTGCTTTCCAGCCCTCGGGGCAGAAGACCTGCTCTCTGTTTCGGGCCCCGAAGCGGCTCACCCCCTCTGCTTCCTCACCCCCTCGGCAGTCCCCGCGGGCCACGCTGAGGGCCAGCCCGAGCGCAGCCACCCCACAGCCCGCCACCCCCAGGGCCCACAGACACTTTTGGGGAGCGCTGGGCAAGTGCGGAGGGCCCGACCCCACCGCGCTGCGGGGAAGCGCCGGCACGGCCCGGGCGCCGCTTCACTATCGCCCTTTCGGCCTTTATTTCTCCGGCACCGCCAGCCCCGCACCCCAAACTCCCCAGGCCCAAGGCACCCCGCGGGGAGCCGGGCCCAGCCAGCCCCGCTCCGAGCCTACAGTGCCCCCCCTCAAGCCCCCCGTTCAGCGCCCCTTCCCCCCCCCCGTCACCCCTCAGGGCCCTCTACAGCCCCCCCGCCATGTTCCCTCGGCCCCCCGCCCCCCGCATCGTTGCCCACCGCCCCCCGCTCACCTTGACGCGCTCCAGCTGCCTCAACGGCTGTCTCACGGCTGCCTCGCGGCGAGCCCGCGGGCCGGGCCGGGCCGGGCCGGCACTGGACCCGCACGCCGGGCTGCGCTTTCCCCCCGCTCCGCTCCGCTCCGCTCCGCTTTCGAACTGGGCGCCATTTTCCCCCGGCCCCCTCGGCTTCCGGAGCGTCCCGGCCCGCCCTCGCCGCGCGCCCATTGGCCGTAGCCCGCACCCCTCTTTGGGAGGCCCCGCTCCATTGGCTTGGCGTTGCCGTCAGTCCCCGCCGCGCCCCACCTCGGCGAGGCAATTCGGCCAATCGGAGCGTGGCTCCCGCGCTGTGATTGGCCCGCACTCCCGCCCATCAGCCCGGGAGCGGTTGCCATGGTGACGCGGCGGCGGCGGCGGCGCGGGGCCGTTGCCGGGGCGACGGGCAGGTGCGGCCGCGCCTGCGCGGCGCGGAGTGGGGGGCGGATTTACCAAACCCGCGGCTTTTTCTTCTTCAAAACCGGATCGGTTTGTGTGCGACGGCACAAAATAAAACCGTCGCGCCTTCTTCCCCTCTTGCCTTCCGTCAGCTCTCGGGTAACGCCCGGGGGCTACCCGGAGCCGGCTCGGCTCCAGCGGAGCGGCAGCCTGCCGCAGGCGGCGGCTTGAAGCCCCCGCCCCGCCAGCGCCGGGCGGCCGGCGGGCGGGAGACACCCCCGCACGCGCCGAAGGAGCCCGCTCGTCTCCCCGGTGGTCCTGGCCCTCCCCCGCCGCCGGGGGCGGCGCCCGGCAACGGCCCGTGCGGGACCGGCGCTGCAGGGCGGGGCCGAGGCGGGCGGGGAAGAGGGGCCGAGACGGGGAGGCGGGGGGGAAGACGGCAGGCAGCCGGGGCCGAGGGCTAGTGGCGAGGCGGGGCCGGGACGAGCGGGGAGGCGGGGCCGAGGAGGGCGGGAGGCGCGGCAGAGGCCGGGAAGGAGGCAGGACCCACGAGAGCGCTGTACTGCGCGGGCGCGGCCGCCCGGCTGCAGTACCGACTTGCGGCCGCCAGGCGGCAGATGCGAGCGCAGACCATCGCGCCGTAGCGCGCATGCGCCGATCCCCGGCCGCAGTACCGGCGTTCGGTCGCACGGTGGCGGCAGCGAGCGCGCGGCAGTTCGCTGTCCTGCGCACGCGCGCCCCTCGCACCATCGCGCTGTACTGCGCATGAGCGGCTCCCCGGGTGCAGGACCGGCTTTTGGTCGCCTGGTGGCAGAAGCGAGCGCAGACGCGCGCCGTACTGCGCATGCGCGCATCCCCGCTGCAGGGGCGGGGGAGCCGGGGGCCGAGCAGGGCTGGGCGGGGCCAGCGAGGCGGGGCCGGGGCGGGAGGCGGGGCTCCGGCAGAGGTCAGCCAAGCGTGGGAGGCGGGGCCCAGGGGACGGGAGGCGGGGCCGAGGAGGGGTGGCAGGTGGGGCAGCGCGGGGAGGCGGGGCCTATGGCAACCGGGGGCGGGGAGGGGGCGTGGCCGAGGAGGGCTACAACCCCCCTGCGCGGGAGGGGGGGGAACGGGGACGGACCGCCCCCAGGGGAGCCGGCCGGGGGAACCCACAGCGGGGGACTCACGGGGGGCGCCCCACTCTCCGCAACTCGCCCACGCTGGAGCCACCAAACTGCCGCCGCTGCACCCACCTTTTCCTCACGTCGGGGTGGGCGTTTCTTCACTTTTCCACAGTGCTCAGCTTTGGGGCTTTTTAACGCTTATCCACCACGCAACCATTGGTGATTTTTGCTTCTGAGCGTGGAAAAGGGGTTTTTTGCTTTCCAGCTGCACCAAGCCAGGTGGATGGGGCTTGCCCGGGAGACCCAAGTTGGGAAAGTTTTTCTTCTCTTTTTTTATTTTTATTTTTTTTTCCCAAAACAGAAAATTGGGGTTGTCCCGCCCCCCCCCCCCCGCAGACCCAGAAGTAGGGCTTTGGGGTACTTTTGTGCTGTGGTGGCAACTCCCGCTTTGCGTGCACAGCCCGGCAGGGGAAAGCGGCCCCAAATTGGGATGGGAAAAGGGGGAGAAGGGGAAGGGGTAGTTTTTAAAAGCGCTTTTACATCTTAAAAAAAAAAAAAATAAAAATGGGGAAAGGTGCAGGGCGGTGTGGCGGGGTTTTAAGGGCTTTCCGTAAATAGGCTTTCCTTGCATTTCAAAAACCTTACCGAGAATAGACATGTCCCCTAGGTATCCATTTACACACAGACATAGATATATTTAGGGTCAATATAAGCCTGAGGAATACCGGAAAACCTCGAGGAGCTGAAGGGGAGAGACAGAGCAGGTAAAGAAAAGGGCGGGCAGCCCGGCAGACAGAGAACGACAGAGCCAAAAATGGGCTCTGGGACACACCTTTTTATAGTCTAAAATCCTTTACGTAACAGAGTAGATCTAGGGGTTTATTCCAAACTCCTCCTATGTAAAGCAATGAATATTCATTTATTAAGAGACTAAAATGTGAGATTTTTCTTTATTTCAATGCCTCACGCCCATATTTACAGGTTTTAAACTTTGCTAATCCCCCCCCCCCCCCCCCCGAATTTTCAGACATTTGGGGGCTGTGATCCGCCTCTTTTCAGGCGACCCCCGTGTGACCCCCCCATCCCCCACTCAACTGCTCCTCTGCAGCATCACTGCCCACGCTCCCTCAGGGCCCCTGGGCTGCCCCAAATGACATCATCACCCCCACACACACACCCCCTTTTTATTCCCCCCCCAAAAAAAGGCACAAAGCCAGCGGACCCAGGGCTGGCCCCGTCCCCTCGGGCCGCTCAGCCACCTGCAGGCAAACCTGGTGTGGGATCATTACTGGAGGTGACTTAGAAATTAAGGTAATGCCCCGTTTTGAAGAAAAGTGCAGCGTGGAGGAAACTCTCCAGGGCAGAGTGCAGCTGGTGTGCAAAGGACGCGTTTCACAAAGGTCCCCGAGGCAACCTTAGATGTTGACGACATTGGGGGAGTCCGGTGCGCCAACTCTAAGGAAAAACAGCGCGGCGGATGGAGCGGAGTGGAGATGCCACGGCCAAACTCTGCGATCAAATGGGAACTCGAGAGTCAAATGGAACCCCTGAAGGCCTTATGGAACTGATAAGCTGCCCAATTGTTACCCTGAGCCAACCATCTGTCATTTTGGACAAAATGCTATCCTTTGGGTGAAATTTGCTCATTATAATGTCATTATAATACCAAAACACACCTCCATCCCAAAAGCTACCCGCCTCCGAGGTGCGACTGCTCCTCACGGAGTCCTCGCTCTGAATTTTTCGTAGTCTATACCTTTAAAAGCCAAGCGAGAGAATTTTACACCAATCGTAACACAAGTAGGTATGACTAGAGTCCATCAGGCTCCACCTGAAAGGTTAAAAAAAAAAAAAAAAAAAAGAGAGGTATGAAAATAGCGTCAGAGAGGAGGGATGTCAGGGAAGATA
This sequence comes from Vanellus vanellus, assembly GCF_965231255.1. NCBI lineage: Eukaryota > Metazoa > Chordata > Aves > Charadriiformes > Charadriidae > Vanellus > Vanellus vanellus. The sequence goes on along the minus strand of NC_138910.1, from coordinate 82,782,826 downwards.
CCAACGCGGGCAGGGAAATGCCATGGCCGACCACCTGTGACTGCTGGCGTCCGTCGACGGGCTGAGCCTCTCCTCGCCCCCCACAAGGACGCTCGTGGGGAAGATTCGAACGCTCGGCTATGCCAAGTGCTTCCCCGGGAAACTTAGAAATCTCTATAGAGTTGTTTTAGAACTTAGCGCATTTGTAGCCAGGCTGTATCACTAACATCTTTAGTATTCGCACGGGCTTTGCAGACGGTCACTATCACCGGCACTCCAAAAGAACTTGTGCCTCTGTCGCTTCAATAAACGACACTTTTCACCAATCTAGCCGTGAGAGTTCCTAGTGAACGCCACCCAAATCCTTACGTGTGGCCGCGCTGGTTCACGGGACGCCGCTTGATCCGATTGCGTGTGGTGCTATTAGTGCCTCCGTAATCGTGATAGTTCAATAGTACATATTGAACGCCACCGGACTTTTAATGCCAAATCGGGCATCGCTCAGAACCTAAGCCTCGCCGCCCCCAGCCCCTCTGAGACAGCCTGGAACGCAAAGGGCTTTCTTGTCTGCCAAATTACTTTGCCCTTTAACACAACACCTGGGCAGGGGGAGGTCTACTGAGCGTCGCCAGACCCGTACGGCGAGACACCTGAAACACCAAAAGCCCCAATTATATTTCAGCAGATTAACAAAGAGCACAGAAGAAAGCAGAGGAATTCCCTCACACCGAGGCACGGGGCGGCAGCGCAGCGACAGGAGGACTCCTGTAGGGAAACAGCTCAGCGCCAAATACAGCGTGGCCTTTCAAAGCCAGAGCGACTGGAACTCTTCCGGTCAGTATTAAGACTAAGTGCCGCCTGCTGCCATTCTGAGCACGGCAGTAAACCCTCGGGCTGGCTCTGGGAAACCCCTCCTGCCTTCCTCACGGCGCTGCCGCGGGGACCTCCCCCTGCCAGGCTGCCGCACAGGGCTGGGCCGTGACCAGAATCGACGCGACGGACCCCCTCAAACAGCTACAGCCCTCATGCCACTGCTGCTGCTGCTGCTGCTGCTGCTGCTGCACACCTTGCTGGGTCAGTACAGCCGAAAGGGAAGGGTAAAACTCCAAAGAGTGCAATGAACAAGAACGAACAAAGCTCAGTCCTTCACTCTCGCTGAAGAGGTGCACGTATGCTTAGAGATCTCTCGCTCTCTCTCTCTCTGCAATAAGAATACTTATAGTATAAAAGTATTTGACTTTCCTTTGGCACTAAATGAACTTGCCCAGCTGTCAATCCATACCATTAAACCATCCATCTCCAAAATACACAGCTATAATTTGACTCGGGGGAGGGGGGAGTTGGGTGCCGCACGATTAGCGGGGACGCCTGGCCGGCTGCCCTGCCCAGGAGAGATGCTGCTGAACCGCCGGGGAATCGCGCTGCTGACAGCCAGACAGAAACCAAGAACTCCAGAGCGCTCCCTCTGAAGATTGGCAATAAAAAACCGCTAACATTCAACTGTCCCTTTTGAAACGTATCCTTTGTTTAAACATTTGGTTTTAAACATTTCCTTTCTTAAACGTTTAAATGTAACTTTTTTAAAAAACGGCCCTGTTTTTAAAGCTTTAGAACAAATACCTCATTGCCAAAGTACACCGAATACATCGTATGCTACAGCCATTTGGCAGCTGCAGTTTAAACAACGCAAGGACGTTTGTAAATTCTACAATTTTAACCATTTTTAAAGTTTAATTTAGGATAGAAAAATCAGCAAGATGAAAAAGCCCCCATAGGCTTTTACCGGGGAAGGTTGGGGGGGGGGGGGGGGGAGGGGAGGGAGGGGAGGGGATCAAATCCCTGCTCCCGCAATCCATAAGGCCACCAAAAAGGACCGGGAGATGGACTGATGCTTTCGGCTGTGCTGAGTGCGCAGAGGAACGCGTGTTTATGATACCTCGCCTGGTACGACTGAGAACCCAACAAATTCAGAAGACGGGCTGTGGACTTTGGTTTTCTTAAAACAAACAAACAAACAAAAAACCAAAACCAACCCCAAACAAACGGGAAAAAAAAAAAAAAAGAGAAAGAGAAAGAGAAAGAGTGCAAAGTCTCGTTGCCAAATAAGGCCATTAGGGAAGCAGTAGCTCACCAAAAACACATCGGGACCCGCTGTCACCACTTACAAGGCTGCCAGTGCTTCCTGGCAAAGCCCGGAAAACACGCAGAAGCCACCCTGCTTTGTCCCACTTTGTCCCTGTCTCTTCTCTGACCTCGACTGCTTTGCGTACAGAGGCTAGTATCTCAGTAAGGTTATCCAGGACTACTGGAAGCTATTTTAAAAACCTGTGGACTGAAAAAGCATAAAGCTTTTACCACGAAAACAAAGTCTCTTTCTTCGGAACATCTGAACCCTTGCGAACCCTTTCTTGCCTCTTTTAGTGCAACATTATTCTCGCAGTGCCAGTTAACGGTAAGCACACAGAAAGAGATGATGCTTTCGGGTGGAGAAAATAAGCGGAGCGAAGCGAGCTTTGCATGGGCGCAACGTGCTCCGGAACACACCTTATTTTTAGTATTCGCGTTCAAATATTTCATCGAAAAACTACGGGAGGAGAGTCAGCACATCCTTTGCTTTCACTTCAAAGCCCCCACGACAAGGACCTTAGGAAAAACGCAGACGCACATGGGAGACGTACCTGGTCCTGGCAGAGCACTCTGGATCCTTTCCGTGTGTCCCGTACCGTCACGGCAGAAGAAAGGGTGACCGCGGAGAAAGGCTGGCCGTTGACAACCTGCCGAGAGAGGAAAAAAAACCCGTGAACGCAAAGCCAGGTAGGAATCTCAAGCTGCCTTCTTCCCTGAAGGTTTGCCCAGACGACAGCTGAGCGGAGGAAAAAGTACTTGGCATCACCTTTGGGACGCTTCCTGCTGCTGTTGTTGTTCTGCCTTCAGAAATCCTACTCGGAGCCAAGTTTTTCACTACCGGCCCAAGCGCTTCCCTTCCTGGTATCACCAGCACATTTACACAGGCAAGTCACTTCATTGCTCTGCTCAAATCAGCCAAAGGAAAGTTACAGCCCTGAGAGCGGAGTGCAAAAGGAGAGGTCAGGCAGCAAAAGGGCTCTGCAGGCTGCCACCAGGCAACACTGCGCTCTGCTTTGGAAACCACGCGCATGCCCCACACAAACCCACAACCCCCGCAAAAAAAAAAACAAAACAAAACAAACCAAAAACTCCCAGCCCTGAGGGAGCTGGGGGGAAAGGAGTGAAAGGGAACCGCACGGTTAAGTGACATTTGGCCGTTACACTGACCGTGTACTTCAGCGGCTCTCCGAGCCTACCCCTCAATCTGCGCAACGACCAGTCCTTTTCTGGAAGGACAAGCTTCTCAGACTTAAAAACCCTAGATCGGAGGCTCCACGCAACAGAAGGTGGGTTGAGCCACAGGACAACATGCCATCAACACTGAAAGATAAAAAAAAGTTGAGTAAAAACCAAGCAAAACATCAGTTTCCATCGCGTTTCATTCATTCCGTTTCCACTGGCACCTAGGTGCTCCAAAATTAACCACGCTCGCGCCACGGACTCCTAACGATTCAGTTACGCAGGGAAAGAGAAAAGGCCATTTCCAACTTGCCCATAAAAGTAGCATGAACAAACAGAAGGGAAACACCGGACCCTAAAGAAGGTATTGGGCAGCTCTTAATTTAGGCGAGAGGAAAGGTGGCTCTTTCACCCCAAAGGAAGACATTCCTAACTACCCAGGCACCAGTCCGGGAAGGAGGCGCGCTCTGTTCACTGCAGTCCTGCATCCGCTTTTCTGCGCTGGCAGCAAATTTGCCCTTTCTGCCCGTTTGACGTGGAGTACCCGGAGCGCCCCTGAACTCGCAAACGTGTCTCCCCGCTCCCCCAGCCCCACGCCTGCCATTACCTGAGCAGCTGGCGGAATCAATCCCGCAGGATTTTCTTCCCGGGACGCACAAGGGGACGCTGGGAAAAGAGGAGGCGAGAAATGACCCTCTTTGTCGCAGCCAGACAACGGGCACAAGCCGGGGGACCCCCACCCCACCTCTGCCCTCGGGAGCGGGGCCCAGACAGGTGCTTGGCGGGGATTTAACCCCCCCAGCAAGAGGCCGGGCTCCCCGCCGGCAGAAGCACCGCTCGCCTCCCCTCTGCTCGCAGCTCCTCGCTTGGGACAGCCCAGCCTGCACCCGGCCGCTCTTCAGCCCTGCGGGAAGTGCAGTTTGGCCGGCGGCTGCTCCAGCCAACACACGCTCCGGCTAATTGCAGCTCCTGCTCGTTACCGCTGCCGGGAGTCTTGCCTCTGGCTAATGCGTGCTCCGGACAGAGGACACCCCACCTCCCTCCAGCTCCTGCTTGCCAAGCTCTGGCTAATTGAAGCCCCGGCTCTGCACTGAAGCTCCAGCTGATTTCAACTCCTTCTTCCCAGCTCCACCTACTTGCAATAGCCTGGGCTGTTGACGGGGTCGTCAACCAATCAGCGTCCTGACTTGAGTGTTAGGGTTAAACACCATGGCTTTATACAGTATAAATATCAATAAGTTGCTATGATTAATCGCTTAATATCTATGCTCAGCAATGTCCAAAGAAGAGCTAGATTCAAAGAGGAGAGGCGTGCCAGGTCTGAAAAGCGCCTTTCCCCCCGACAGACATGGAGTTCAGTCAGCTGCGTGCCAGCCTCCTGAACTCGGGGGTCCCATGGCACCAGACCCCCACCTGCGGGGAGGGTCCACGCACCTTGCCCACCCCCTGCTTTTCCCCGCAGCACCCAACGCCTCCCAACTCCTCTCTGCCTCCCCCCCCCCGGCCCCTGCAAAAGCAGCCAGGCTGGAGTCTGCTCTTAACCCCCAAACCCGCTCGCCACTAAAGTGCCCCTTTCTGAGCTCATAACCTCAGCTGCTGGGCCCCTTCTCAAGCCCCAAAAACGCAGGACCGCACCCCTGCTCCTCAGCCCAAAGCCACACAACTCCGCCTGTTTCTGCACCCCAAAACCAGCCCCGGGAACCTGCTTTCCAGCCCTCGGGGCAGAAGACCTGCTCTCTGTTTCGGGCCCCGAAGCGGCTCACCCCCTCTGCTTCCTCACCCCCTCGGCAGTCCCCGCGGGCCACGCTGAGGGCCAGCCCGAGCGCAGCCACCCCACAGCCCGCCACCCCCAGGGCCCACAGACACTTTTGGGGAGCGCTGGGCAAGTGCGGAGGGCCCGACCCCACCGCGCTGCGGGGAAGCGCCGGCACGGCCCGGGCGCCGCTTCACTATCGCCCTTTCGGCCTTTATTTCTCCGGCACCGCCAGCCCCGCACCCCAAACTCCCCAGGCCCAAGGCACCCCGCGGGGAGCCGGGCCCAGCCAGCCCCGCTCCGAGCCTACAGTGCCCCCCCTCAAGCCCCCCGTTCAGCGCCCCTCAGGGCCCTCTACAGCCCCCCCGCCATGTTCCCTCGGCCCCCCGCCCCCCGCATCGTTGCCCACCGCCCCCCGCTCACCTTGACGCGCTCCAGCTGCCTCAACGGCTGTCTCACGGCTGCCTCGCGGCGAGCCCGCGGGCCGGGCCGGGCCGGCACTGGACCCGCACGCCGGGCTGCGCTTTCCCCCCGCTCCGCTCCGCTCCGCTCCGCTTTCGAACTGGGCGCCATTTTCCCCCGGCCCCCTCGGCTTCCGGAGCGTCCCGGCCCGCCCTCGCCGCGCGCCCATTGGCCGTCGCCCGCACCCCTCTTTGGGAGGCCCCGCTCCATTGGCTCGGCGTTGCCGTCAGTCCCCGCCGCGCCCCACCTCGGCGAGGCAATTCGGCCAATCGGAGCGTGGCTCCCGCGCTGTGATTGGCCCGCACTCCCGCCCATCAGCCCGGGAGCGGTTGCCATGGTGACGCGGCGGCGGCGGCGGCGCGGGGCCGTTGCCGGGGCGACGGGCAGGTGCGGCCGCGCCTGCGCGGCGCGGAGTGGGGGGCGGATTTACCAAACCCGCGGCTTTTTCTTCTTCAAAACCGGATCGGTTTGTGTGCGACGGCACAAAATAAAACCGTCGCGCCTTCTTCCCCTCTTGCCTTCCGTCAGCTCTCGGGTAACGCCCGGGGGCTACCCGGAGCCGGCTCGGCTCCAGCGGAGCGGCAGCCTGCCGCAGGCGGCGGCTTGAAGCCCCCGCCCCGCCAGCGCCGGGCGGCCGGCGGGCGGGAGACACCCCCGCACGCGCCGAAGGAGCCCGCTCGTCTCCCCGGTGGTCCTGGCCCTCCCCCGCCGCCGGGGGCGGCGCCCGGCAACGGCCCGTGCGGGACCGGCGCTGCAGGGCGGGGCCGAGGCGGGCGGGGAAGAGGGGCCGAGACGGGGAGGCGGGGGGGAAGACGGCAGGCAGCCGGGGCCGAGGGCTAGTGGCGAGGCGGGGCCGGGACGAGCGGGGAGGCGGGGCCGAGGAGGGCGGGAGGCGCGGCAGAGGCCGGGAAGGAGGCAGGACCCACGAGAGCGCTGTACTGCGCGGGCGCGGCCGCCCGGCTGCAGTACCGACTTGCGGCCGCCAGGCGGCAGATGCGAGCGCAGACCATCGCGCCGTAGCGCGCATGCGCCGATCCCCGGCCGCAGTACCGGCGTTCGGTCGCACGGTGGCGGCAGCGAGCGCGCGGCAGTTCGCTGTCCTGCGCACGCGCGCCCCTCGCACCATCGCGCTGTACTGCGCATGAGCGGCTCCCCGGGTGCAGGACCGGCTTTTGGTCGCCTGGTGGCAGAAGCGAGCGCAGACGCGCGCCGTACTGCGCATGCGCGCATCCCCGCTGCAGGGGCGGGGGAGCCGGGGGCCGAGCAGGGCTGGGCGGGGCCAGCGAGGCGGGGCCGGGGCGGGAGGCGGGGCTCCGGCAGAGGTCAGCCAAGCGTGGGAGGCGGGGCCCAGGGGACGGGAGGCGGGGCCGAGGAGGGGTGGCAGGTGGGGCAGCGCGGGGAGGCGGGGCCTATGGCAACCGGGGGCGGGGAGGGGGCGTGGCCGAGGAGGGCTACAACCCCCCTGCGCGGGAGGGGGGGGAACGGGGACGGACCGCCCCCAGGGGAGCCGGCCGGGGGAACCCACAGCGGGGGACTCACGGGGGGCGCCCCACTCTCCGCAACTCGCCCACGCTGGAGCCACCAAACTGCCGCCGCTGCACCCACCTTTTCCTCACGTCGGGGTGGGCGTTTCTTCACTTTTCCACAGTGCTCAGCTTTGGGGCTTTTTAACGCTTATCCACCACGCAACCATTGGTGATTTTTGCTTCTGAGCGTGGAAAAGGGGTTTTTTGCTTTCCAGCTGCACCAAGCCAGGTGGATGGGGCTTGCCCGGGAGACCCAAGTTGGGAAAGTTTTTCTTCTCTTTTTTTATTTTTATTTTTTTTTCCCAAAACAGAAAATTGGGGTTGTCCCGCCCCCCCCCCCCCGCAGACCCAGAAGTAGGGCTTTGGGGTACTTTTGTGCTGTGGTGGCAACTCCCGCTTTGCGTGCACAGCCCGGCAGGGGAAAGCGGCCCCAAATTGGGATGGGAAAAGGGGGAGAAGGGGAAGGGGTAGTTTTTAAAAGCGCTTTTACATCTTAAAAAAAAAAAAAATAAAAATGGGGAAAGGTGCAGGGCGGTGTGGCGGGGTTTTAAGGGCTTTCCGTAAATAGGCTTTCCTTGCATTTCAAAAACCTTACCGAGAATAGACATGTCCCCTAGGTATCCATTTACACACAGACATAGATATATTTAGGGTCAATATAAGCCTGAGGAATACCGGAAAACCTCGAGGAGCTGAAGGGGAGAGACAGAGCAGGTAAAGAAAAGGGCGGGCAGCCCGGCAGACAGAGAACGACAGAGCCAAAAATGGGCTCTGGGACACACCTTTTTATAGTCTAAAATCCTTTACGTAACAGAGTAGATCTAGGGGTTTATTCCAAACTCCTCCTATGTAAAGCAATGAATATTCATTTATTAAGAGACTAAAATGTGAGATTTTTCTTTATTTCAATGCCTCACGCCCATATTTACAGGTTTTAAACTTTGCTAATCCCCCCCCCCCCCGAATTTTCAGACATTTGGGGGCTGTGATCCGCCTCTTTTCAGGCGACCCCCGTGTGACCCCCCCATCCCCCACTCACCTGCTCCTCTGCAGCATCACTGCCCACGCTCCCTCAGGGCCCCTGGGCTGCCCCAAATGACATCATCACCCACACACACACACACCCTTTTTATTCCCCCCCCCAAAAAAGGCACAAAGCCAGCGGACCCAGGGCTGGCCCCGTCCCCTCGGGCCGCTCAGCCACCTGCAGGCAAACCTGGTGTGGGATCATTACTGGAGGTGACTTAGAAATTAAGGTAATGCCCCGTTTTGAAGAAAAGTGCAGCGTGGAGGAAACTCTCCAGGGCAGAGTGCAGCTGGTGTGCAAAGGACGCGTTTCACAAAGGTCCCCGAGGCAACCTTAGATGTTGACGACATTGGGGGAGTCCGGTGCGCCAACTCTAAGGAAAAACAGCGCGGCGGATGGAGCGGAGTGGAGATGCCACGGCCAAACTCTGCGATCAAATGGGAACTCGAGAGTCAAATGGAACCCCTGAAGGCCTTATGGAACTGATAAGCTGCCCAATTGTTACCCTGAGCCAACCATCTGTCATTTTGGACAAAATGCTATCCTTTGGGTGAAATTTGCTCATTATAATGTCATTATAATACCAAAACACACCTCCATCCCAAAAGCTACCCGCCTCCGAGGTGCGACCGCTCCTCACGGAGTCCTCGCTCTGAATTTTTCGTAGTCTATACCTTTAAAAGCCAAGCGAGAGAATTTTACACCAATCGTAACACAAGTAGGTATGACTAGAGTCCATCAGGCTCCACCTGAAAGGTTAAAAAAAAAAAAAAAGAGAGGTATGAAAATAGCGTCAGAGAGGAGGGATGTCAGGGAAGATACCAACGCGGGCAGGGAAATGCCATGGCCGACCACCTGTGACTGCTGGCGTCCGTCGACGGGCTGAGCCTCTCCTCGCCCCCCACAAGGACGCTCGTGGGGAAGATTCGAACGCTCGGCTATGCCAAGTGCTTCCCCGGGAAACTTAGAAATCTCTATAGAGTTGTTTTAGAACTTAGCGCATTTGTAGCCAGGCTGTATCACTAACATCTTTAGTATTCGCATGGGCTTTGCAGACGGTCACTATCACCGGCACTCCAAAAGAACTTGTGCCTCTGTCGCTTCAATAAACGACACTTTTCACCAATCTAGCCGTGAGAGTTCCTAGTGAACGCCACCCAAATCCTTACGTGTGGCCGCGCTGGTTCACGGGACGCCGCTTGATCCGATTGCGTGTGGTGCTATTAGTGCCTCCGTAATCGTGATAGTTCAATAGTACATATTGAACGCCACCGGACTTTTAATGCCAAATCGGGCATCGCTCAGAACCTAAGCCTCGCCGCCCCCAGCCCCTCTGAGACAGCCTGGAACGCAAAGGGCTTTCTTGTCTGCCAAATTACTTTGCCCTTTAACACAACACCTGGGCAGGGGGAGGTCTACTGAGCGTCGCCAGACCCGTACGGCGAGACACCTGAAACACCAAAAGCCCCAATTATATTTCAGCAGATTAACAAAGAGCACAGAAGAAAGCAGAGGAATTCCCTCACACCGAGGCACGGGGCGGCAGCGCAGCGACAGGAGGACTCCTGTAGGGAAACAGCTCAGCGCCAAATACAGCGTGGCCTTTCAAAGCCAGAGCGACTGGAACTCTTCCGGTCAGTATTAAGACTAAGTGCCGCCTGCTGCCATTCTGAGCACGGCAGTAAACCCTCGGGCTGGCTCTGGGAAACCCCTCCTGCCTTCCTCACGGCGCTGCCGCGGGGACCTCCCCCTGCCAGGCTGCCGCACAGGGCTGGGCCGTGACCAGAATCGACGCGACGGACCCCCTCAAACAGCTACAGCCCTCATGCCACTGCTGCTGCTGCTGCTGCTGCTGCTGCTGCACACCTTGCTGGGTCAGTACAGCCGAAAGGGAAGGGTAAAACTCCAAAGAGTGCAATGAACAAGAACGAACAAAGCTCAGTCCTTCACTCTCGCTGAAGAGGTGCACGTATGCTTAGAGATCTCTCGCTCTCTCTCTCTCTGCAATAAGAATACTTATAGTATAAAAGTATTTGACTTTCCTTTGGCACTAAATGAACTTGCCCAGCTGTCAATCCATACCATTAAACCATCCATCTCCAAAATACACAGCTATAATTTGACTCGGGGGAGGGGGGAGTTGGGTGCCGCACGATTAGCGGGGACGCCTGGCCGGCTGCCCTGCCCAGGAGAGATGCTGCTGAACCGCCGGGGAATCGCGCTGCTGACAGCCAGACAGAAACCAAGAACTCCAGAGCGCTCCCTCTGAAGATTGGCAATAAAAAACCGCTAACATTCAACTGTCCCTTTTGAAACGTATCCTTTGTTTAAACATTTGGTTTTAAACATTTCCTTTCTTAAACGTTTAAATGTAACTTTTTTAAAAAACGGCCCTGTTTTTAAAGCTTTAGAACAAATACCTCATTGCCAAAGTACACCGAATACATCGTATGCTACAGCCATTTGGCAGCTGCAGTTTAAACAACGCAAGGACGTTTGTAAATTCTACAATTTTAACCATTTTTAAAGTTTAATTTAGGATAGAAAAATCAGCAAGATGAAAAAGCCCCCATAGGCTTTTACCGGGGAAGGTTGGGGGGGGGGGGGGGGAGGGGAGGGAGGGGAGGGGATCAAATCCCTGCTCCCGCAATCCATAAGGCCACCAAAAAGGACCGGGAGATGGACTGATGCTTTCGGCTGTGCTGAGTGCGCAGAGGAACGCGTGTTTATGATACCTCGCCTGGTACGACTGAGAACCCAACAAATTCAGAAGACGGGCTGTGGACTTTGGTTTTCTTAAAACAAACAAACAAACAAAAAACCAAAACCAACCCCAAACAAACGGGAAAAAAAAAAAAAAGAGAAAGAGAAAGAGAAAGAGTGCAAAGTCTCGTTGCCAAATAAGGCCATTAGGGAAGCAGTAGCTCACCAAAAACACATCGGGACCCGCTGTCACCACTTACAAGGCTGCCAGTGCTTCCTGGCAAAGCCCGGAAAACACGCAGAAGCCACCCTGCTTTGTCCCACTTTGTCCCTGTCTCTTCTCTGACCTCGACTGCTTTGCGTACAGAGGCTAGTATCTCAGTAAGGTTATCCAGGACTACTGGAAGCTATTTTAAAAACCTGTGGACTGAAAAAGCATAAAGCTTTTACCACGAAAACAAAGTCTCTTTCTTCGGAACATCTGAACCCTTGCGAACCCTTTCTTGCCTCTTTTAGTGCAACATTATTCTCGCAGTGCCAGTTAACGGTAAGCACACAGAAAGAGATGATGCTTTCGGGTGGAGAAAATAAGCGGAGCGAAGCGAGCTTTGCATGGGCGCAACGTGCTCCGGAACACACCTTATTTTTAGTATTCGCGTTCAAATATTTCATCGAAAAACTACGGGAGGAGAGTCAGCACATCCTTTGCTTTCACTTCAAAGCCCCCACGACAAGGACCTTAGGAAAAACGCAGACGCACATGGGAGACGTACCTGGTCCTGGCAGAGCACTCTGGATCCTTTCCGTGTGTCCCGTACCGTCACGGCAGAAGAAAGGGTGACCGCGGAGAAAGGCTGGCCGTTGACAACCTGCCGAGAGAGGAAAAAAAACCCGTGAACGCAAAGCCAGGTAGGAATCTCAAGCTGCCTTCTTCCCTGAAGGTTTGCCCAGACGACAGCTGAGCGGAGGAAAAAGTACTTGGCATCACCTTTGGGACGCTTCCTGCTGCTGTTGTTGTTCTGCCTTCAGAAATCCTACTCGGAGCCAAGTTTTTCACTACCGGCCCAAGCGCTTCCCTTCCTGGTATCACCAGCACATTTACACAGGCAAGTCACTTCATTGCTCTGCTCAAATCAGCCAAAGGAAAGTTACAGCCCTGAGAGCGGAGTGCAAAAGGAGAGGTCAGGCAGCAAAAGGGCTCTGCAGGCTGCCACCAGGCAACACTGCGCTCTGCTTTGGAAACCACGCGCATGCCCCACACAAACCCACAACCCCCGCAAAAAAAAAAACAAAACAAAACAAACCAAAAACTCCCAGCCCTGAGGGAGCTGGGGGGAAAGGAGTGAAAGGGAACCGCACGGTTAAGTGACATTTGGCCGTTACACTGACCGTGTACTTCAGCGGCTCTCCGAGCCTACCCCTCAATCTGCGCAACGACCAGTCCTTTTCTGGAAGGACAAGCTTCTCAGACTTAAAAACCCTAGATCGGAGGCTCCACGCAACAGAAGGTGGGTTGAGCCACAGGACAACATGCCATCAACACTGAAAGATAAAAAAAAGTTGAGTAAAAACCAAGCAAAACATCAGTTTCCATCGCGTTTCATTCATTCCGTTTCCACTGGCACCTAGGTGCTCCAAAATTAACCACGCTCGCGCCACGGACTCCTAACGATTCAGTTACGCAGGGAAAGAGAAAAGGCCATTTCCAACTTGCCCATAAAAGTAGCATGAACAAACAGAAGGGAAACACCGGACCCTAAAGAAGGTATTGGGCAGCTCTTAATTTAGGCGAGAGGAAAGGTGGCTCTTTCACCCCAAAGGAAGACATTCCTAACTACCCAGGCACCAGTCCGGGAAGGAGGCGCGCTCTGTTCACTGCAGTCCTGCATCCGCTTTTCTGCGCTGGCAGCAAATTTGCCCTTTCTGCCCGTTTGACGTGGAGTACCCGGAGCGCCCCTGAACTCGCAAACGTGTCTCCCCGCTCCCCCAGCCCCACGCCTGCCATTACCTGAGCAGCTGGCGGAATCAATCCCGCAGGATTTTCTTCCCGGGACGCACAAGGGGACGCTGGGAAAAGAGGAGGCGAGAAATGACCCTCTTTGTCGCAGCCAGACAACGGGCACAAGCCGGGGGACCCCCACCCCACCTCTGCCCTCGGGAGCGGGGCCCAGACAGGTGCTTGGCGGGGATTTAACCCCCCCAGCAAGAGGCCGGGCTCCCCGCCGGCAGAAGCACCGCTCGCCTCCCCTCTGCTCGCAGCTCCTCGCTTGGGACAGCCCAGCCTGCACCCGGCCGCTCTTCAGCCCTGCGGGAAGTGCAGTTTGGCCGGCGGCTGCTCCAGCCAACACACGCTCCGGCTAATTGCAGCTCCTGCTCGTTACCGCTGCCGGGAGTCTTGCCTCTGGCTAATGCGTGCTCCGGACAGAGGACACCCCACCTCCCTCCAGCTCCTGCTTGCCAAGCTCTGGCTAATTGAAGCCCCGGCTCTGCACTGAAGCTCCAGCTGATTTCAACTCCTTCTTCCCAGCTCCACCTACTTGCAATAGCCTGGGCTGTTGACGGGGTCGTCAACCAATCAGCGTCCTGACTTGAGTGTTAGGGTTAAACACCATGGCTTTACACAGTATAAATATCAATAAGTTGCTATGATTAATCGCTTAATATCTATGCTCAGCAATGTCCAAAGAAGAGCTAGATTCAAAGAGGAGAGGCGTGCCAGGTCTGAAAAGCGCCTTTCCCCCCGAGAGACATGGAGTTCAGTCAGCTGCGTGCCAGCCTCCTGAACTCGGGGGTCCCATGGCACCAGACCCCCACCTGCGGGGAGGGTCCACGCACCTTGCCCACCCCCTGCTTTTCCCCGCAGCACCCAACGCCTCCCAACTCCTCTCTGCCTCCCCCCCCCCCGGCCCCTGCAAAACCAGCCAGGCTGGAGTCTGCTCTTAACCCCCAAACCCGCTCGTTTAGTGCCCCTTTCTGAGCTCATAACCTCAGCTGCTGGGCCCCTTCTCAAGCCCCAAAAACGCAGGACCGCACCCCTGCTCCTCAGCCCAAAGCCACACAACTCCGCCTGTTTCTGCACCCCAAAACCAGCCCCGGGAACCTGCTTTCCAGCCCTCGGGGCAGAAGACCTGCTCTCTGTTTCGGGCCCCGAAGCGGCTCACCCCCTCTGCTTCCTCACCCCCTCGGCAGTCCCCGCGGGCCACGCTGAGGGCCAGCCCGAGCGCAGCCACCCCACAGCCCGCCACCCCCAGGGCCCACAGACACTTTTGGGGAGCGCTGGGCAAGTGCGGAGGGCCCGACCCCACCGCGCTGCGGGGAAGCGCCGGCACGGCCCGGGCGCCGCTTCACTATCGCCCTTTCGGCCTTTATTTCTCCGGCACCGCCAGCCCCGCACCCCAAACTCCCCAGGCCCAAGGCACCCCGCGGGGAGCCGGGCCCAGCCAGCCCCGCTCCGAGCCTACAGTGCCCCCCCTCAAGCCCCCCGTTCAGCGCCCCTCAGGGCCCTCTACAGCCCCCCCGCCATGTTCCCTCGGCCCCCCGCCCCCCGCATCGTTGCCCACCGCCCCCCGCTCACCTTGACGCGCTCCAGCTGCCTCAACGGCTGTCTCACGGCTGCCTCGCGGCGAGCCCGCGGGCCGGGCCGGGCCGGGCCGGCACTGGACCCGCACGCCGGGCTGCGCTTTCCCCCCGCTCCGCTCCGCTCCGCTCCGCTTTCGAACTGGGCGCCATTTTCCCCCGGCCCCCTCGGCTTCCGGAGCGTCCCGGCCCGCCCTCGCCGCGCGCCCATTGGCCGTCGCCCGCACCCCTCTTTGGGAGGCCCCGCTCCATTGGCTCGGCGTTGCCGTCAGTCCCCGCCGCGCCCCACCTCGGCGAGGCAATTCGGCCAATCGGAGCGTGGCTCCCGCGCTGTGATTGGCCCGCACTCCCGCCCATCAGCCCGGGAGCGGTTGCCATGGTGACGCGGCGGCGGCGGCGGCGCGGGGCCGTTGCCGGGGCGACGGGCAGGTGCGGCCGCGCCTGCGCGGCGCGGAGTGGGGGGCGGATTTACCAAACCCGCGGCTTTTTCTTCTTCAAAACCGGATCGGTTTGTGTGCGACGGCACAAAATAAAACCGTCGCGCCTTCTTCCCCTCTTGCCTTCCGTCAGCTCTCGGGTAACGCCCGGGGGCTACCCGGAGCCGGCTCGGCTCCAGCGGAGCGGCAGCCTGCCGCAGGCGGCGGCTTGAAGCCCCCGCCCCGCCAGCGCCGGGCGGCCGGCGGGCGGGAGACACCCCCGCACGCGCCGAAGGAGCCCGCTCGTCTCCCCGGTGGTCCTGGCCCTCCCCCGCCGCCGGGGGCGGCGCCCGGCAACGGCCCGTGCGGGACCGGCGCTGCAGGGCGGGGCCGAGGCGGGCGGGGAAGAGGGGCCGAGACGGGGAGGCGGGGGGGAAGACGGCAGGCAGCCGGGGCCGAGGGCTAGTGGCGAGGCGGGGCCGGGACGAGCGGGGAGGCGGGGCCGAGGAGGGCGGGAGGCGCGGCAGAGGCCGGGAAGGAGGCAGGACCCACGAGAGCGCTGTACTGCGCGGGCGCGGCCGCCCGGCTGCAGTACCGACTTGCGGCCGCCAGGCGGCAGATGCGAGCGCAGACCATCGCGCCGTAGCGCGCATGCGCCGATCCCCGGCCGCAGTACCGGCGTTCGGTCGCACGGTGGCGGCAGCGAGCGCGCGGCAGTTCGCTGTCCTGCGCACGCGCGCCCCTCGCACCATCGCGCTGTACTGCGCATGAGCGGCTCCCCGGGTGCAGGACCGGCTTTTGGTCGCCTGGTGGCAGAAGCGAGCGCAGACGCGCGCCGTACTGCGCATGCGCGCATCCCCGCTGCAGGGGCGGGGGAGCCGGGGGCCGAGCAGGGCTGGGCGGGGCCAGCGAGGCGGGGCCGGGGCGGGAGGCGGGGCTCCGGCAGAGGTCAGCCAAGCGTGGGAGGCGGGGCCCAGGGGACGGGAGGCGGGGCCGAGGAGGGGTGGCAGGTGGGGCAGCGCGGGGAGGCGGGGCCTATGGCAACCGGGGGCGGGGAGGGGGCGTGGCCGAGGTGGGCTACAACCCCCCTGCGCGGGAGGGGGGGGAACGGGGACGGACCGCCCCCAGGGGAGCCGGCCGGGGGAACCCACAGCGGGGGACTCACGGGGGGCGCCCCACTCTCCGCAACTCGCCCACGCTGGAGCCACCAAACTGCCGCCGCTGCACCCACCTTTTCCTCACGTCGGGGTGGGCGTTTCTTCACTTTTCCACAGTGCTCAGCTTTGGGGCTTTTTAACGCTTATCCACCACGCAACCATTGGTGATTTTTGCTTCTGAGCGTGGAAAAGGGGTTTTTTGCTTTCCAGCTGCACCAAGCCAGGTGGATGGGGCTTGCCCGGGAGACCCAAGTTGGGAAAGTTTTTCTTCTCTTTTTTTATTTTTATTTTTTTTTCCCAAAACAGAAAATTGGGGTTGTCCCGCCCCCCCCCCCCCCCCCCCCGCAGACCCAGAAGTAGGGCTTTGGGGTACTTTTGTGCTGTGGTGGCAACTCCCGCTTTGCGTGCACAGCCCGGCAGGGGAAAGCGGCCCCAAATTGGGATGGGAAAAGGGGGAGAAGGGGAAGGGGTAGTTTTTAAAAGCGCTTTTACATCTTAAAAAAAAAAAAAATAAAAATGGGGAAAGGTGCAGGGCGGTGTGGCGGGGTTTTAAGGGCTTTCCGTAAATAGGCTTTCCTTGCATTTCAAAAACCTTACCGAGAATAGACATGTCCCCTAGGTATCCATTTACACACAGACATAGATATATTTAGGGTCAATATAAGCCTGAGGAATACCGGAAAACCTCGAGGAGCTGAAGGGGAGAGACAGAGCAGGTAAAGAAAAGGGCGGGCAGCCCGGCAGACAGAGAACGACAGAGCCAAAAATGGGCTCTGGGACACACCTTTTTATAGTCTAAAATCCTTTACGTAACAGAGTAGATCTAGGGGTTTATTCCAAACTCCTCCTATGTAAAGCAATGAATATTCATTTATTAAGAGACTAAAATGTGAGATTTTTCTTTATTTCAATGCCTCACGCCCATATTTACAGGTTTTAAACTTTGCTAATCCCCCCCCCCCCCCCCCCCGAATTTTCAGACATTTGGGGGCTGTGATCCGCCTCTTTTCAGGCGACCCCCGTGTGACCCCCCCATCCCCCACTCAACTGCTCCTCTGCAGCATCACTGCCCACGCTCCCTCAGGGCCCCTGGGCTGCCCCAAATGACATCATCACCCCCACACACACACCCCCTTTTTATTCCCCCCCCAAAAAAAGGCACAAAGCCAGCGGACCCAGGGCTGGCCCCGTCCCCTCGGGCCGCTCAGCCACCTGCAGGCAAACCTGGTGTGGGATCATTACTGGAGGTGACTTAGAAATTAAGGTAATGCCCCGTTTTGAAGAAAAGTGCAGCGTGGAGGAAACTCTCCAGGGCAGAGTGCAGCTGGTGTGCAAAGGACGCGTTTCACAAAGGTCCCCGAGGCAACCTTAGATGTTGACGACATTGGGGGAGTCCGGTGCGCCAACTCTAAGGAAAAACAGCGCGGCGGATGGAGCGGAGTGGAGATGCCACGGCCAAACTCTGCGATCAAATGGGAACTCGAGAGTCAAATGGAACCCCTGAAGGCCTTATGGAACTGATAAGCTGCCCAATTGTTACCCTGAGCCAACCATCTGTCATTTTGGACAAAATGCTATCCTTTGGGTGAAATTTGCTCATTATAATGTCATTATAATACCAAAACACACCTCCATCCCAAAAGCTACCCGCCTCCGAGGTGCGACCGCTCCTCACGGAGTCCTCGCTCTGAATTTTTCGTAGTCTATACCTTTAAAAGCCAAGCGAGAGAATTTTACACCAATCGTAACACAAGTAGGTATGACTAGAGTCCATCAGGCTCCACCTGAAAGGTTAAAAAAAAAAAAAAAAAAAAGAGAGGTATGAAAATAGCGTCAGAGAGGAGGGATGTCAGGGAAGATACCAACGCGGGCAGGGAAATGCCATGGCCGACCACCTGTGACTGCTGGCGTCCGTCGACGGGCTGAGCCTCTCCTCGCCCCCCACAAGGACGCTCGTGGGGAAGATTCGAACGCTCGGCTATGCCAAGTGCTTCCCCGGGAAACTTAGAAATCTCTATAGAGTTGTTTTAGAACTTAGCGCATTTGTAGCCAGGCTGTATCACTAACATCTTTAGTATTCGCACGGGCTTTGCAGACGGTCACTATCACCGGCACTCCAAAAGAACTTGTGCCTCTGTCGCTTCAATAAACGACACTTTTCACCAATCTAGCCGTGAGAGTTCCTAGTGAACGCCACCCAAATCCTTACGTGTGGCCGCGCTGGTTCACGGGACGCCGCTTGATCCGATTGCGTGTGGTGCTATTAGTGCCTCCGTAATCGTGATAGTTCAATAGTACATATTGAACGCCACCGGACTTTTAATGCCAAATCGGGCATCGCTCAGAACCTAAGCCTCGCCGCCCCCAGCCCCTCTGAGACAGCCTGGAACGCAAAGGGCTTTCTTGTCTGCCAAATTACTTTGCCCTTTAACACAACACCTGGGCAGGGGGAGGTCTACTGAGCGTCGCCAGACCCGTACGGCGAGACACCTGAAACACCAAAAGCCCCAATTATATTTCAGCAGATTAACAAAGAGCACAGAAGAAAGCAGAGGAATTCCCTCACACCGAGGCACGGGGCGGCAGCGCAGCGACAGGAGGACTCCTGTAGGGAAACAGCTCAGCGCCAAATACAGCGTGGCCTTTCAAAGCCAGAGCGACTGGAACTCTTCCGGTCAGTATTAAGACTAAGTGCCGCCTGCTGCCATTCTGAGCACGGCAGTAAACCCTCGGGCTGGCTCTGGGAAACCCCTCCTGCCTTCCTCACGGCGCTGCCGCGGGGACCTCCCCCTGCCAGGCTGCCGCACAGGGCTGGGCCGTGACCAGAATCGACGCGACGGACCCCCTCAAACAGCTACAGCCCTCATGCCACTGCTGCTGCTGCTGCTGCTGCTGCTGCTGCACACCTTGCTGGGTCAGTACAGCCGAAAGGGAAGGGTAAAACTCCAAAGAGTGCAATGAACAAGAACGAACAAAGCTCAGTCCTTCACTCTCGCTGAAGAGGTGCACGTATGCTTAGAGATCTCTCGCTCTCTCTCTCTCTGCAATAAGAATACTTATAGTATAAAAGTATTTGACTTTCCTTTGGCACTAAATGAACTTGCCCAGCTGTCAATCCATACCATTAAACCATCCATCTCCAAAATACACAGCTATAATTTGACTCGGGGGAGGGGGGAGTTGGGTGCCGCACGATTAGCGGGGACGCCTGGCCGGCTGCCCTGCCCAGGAGAGATGCTGCTGAACCGCCGGGGAATCGCGCTGCTGACAGCCAGACAGAAACCAAGAACTCCAGAGCGCTCCCTCTGAAGATTGGCAATAAAAAACCGCTAACATTCAACTGTCCCTTTTGAAACGTATCCTTTGTTTAAACATTTGGTTTTAAACATTTCCTTTCTTAAACGTTTAAATGTAACTTTTTTAAAAAACGGCCCTGTTTTTAAAGCTTTAGAACAAATACCTCATTGCCAAAGTACACCGAATACATCGTATGCTACAGCCATTTGGCAGCTGCAGTTTAAACAACGCAAGGACGTTTGTAAATTCTACAATTTTAACCATTTTTAAAGTTTAATTTAGGATAGAAAAATCAGCAAGATGAAAAAGCCCCCATAGGCTTTTACCGGGGAAGGTTGGGGGGGGGGGGGGGGAGGGGAGGGAGGGGAGGGGATCAAATCCCTGCTCCCGCAATCCATAAGGCCACCAAAAAGGACCGGGAGATGGACTGATGCTTTCGGCTGTGCTGAGTGCGCAGAGGAACGCGTGTTTATGATACCTCGCCTGGTACGACTGAGAACCCAACAAATTCAGAAGACGGGCTGTGGACTTTGGTTTTCTTAAAACAAACAAACAAACAAAAAACCAAAACCAACCCCAAACAAACGGGAAAAAAAAAAAAAAAGAGAAAGAGAAAGAGAAAGAGTGCAAAGTCTCGTTGCCAAATAAGGCCATTAGGGAAGCAGTAGCTCACCAAAAACACATCGGGACCCGCTGTCACCACTTACAAGGCTGCCAGTGCTTCCTGGCAAAGCCCGGAAAACACGCAGAAGCCACCCTGCTTTGTCCCACTTTGTCCCTGTCTCTTCTCTGACCTCGACTGCTTTGCGTACAGAGGCTAGTATCTCAGTAAGGTTATCCAGGACTACTGGAAGCTATTTTAAAAACCTGTGGACTGAAAAAGCATAAAGCTTTTACCACGAAAACAAAGTCTCTTTCTTCGGAACATCTGAACCCTTGCGAACCCTTTCTTGCCTCTTTTAGTGCAACATTATTCTCGCAGTGCCAGTTAACGGTAAGCACACAGAAAGAGATGATGCTTTCGGGTGGAGAAAATAAGCGGAGCGAAGCGAGCTTTGCATGGGCGCAACGTGCTCCGGAACACACCTTATTTTTAGTATTCGCGTTCAAATATTTCATCGAAAAACTACGGGAGGAGAGTCAGCACATCCTTTGCTTTCACTTCAAAGCCCCCACGACAAGGACCTTAGGAAAAACGCAGACGCACATGGGAGACGTACCTGGTCCTGGCAGAGCACTCTGGATCCTTTCCGTGTGTCCCGTACCGTCACGGCAGAAGAAAGGGTGACCACGGAGAAAGGCTGGCCGTTGACAACCTGCGAGAGAGGAAAAAAACCCGTGAACGCAAAGCCAGGTAGGAATCTCAAGCTGCCTTCTTCCCTGAAGGTTTGCCCAGACGACAGCTGAGCGGAGGAAAAAGTACTTGGCATCACCTTTGGGACGCTTCCTGCTGCTGTTGTTGTTCTGCCTTCAGAAATCCTACTCGGAGCCAAGTTTTTCACTACCGGCCCAAGCGCTTCCCTTCCTGGTATCACCAGCACATTTACACAGGCAAGTCACTTCATTGCTCTGCTCAAATCAGCCAAAGGAAAGTTACAGCCCTGAGAGTGGAGTGCAAAAGGAGAGGTCAGGCAGCAAAAGGGCTCTGCAGGCTGCCACCAGGCAACACTGCGCTCTGCTTTGGAAACCACGCGCATGCCCCACACAAACCCACAACCCCCGCAAAAAAAAACCAAACCAAAACAAAACAAAAACTCCCAGCCCTGAGGGAGCTGGGGGGAAAGGAGTGAAAGGGAACCGCACGGTTAAGTGACATTTGGCCGTTACACTGACCGTGTACTTCAGCGGCTCTCCGAGCCTACCCCTCAATCTGCGCAACGACCAGTCCTTTTCTGGAAGGACAAGCTTCTCAGACTTAAAAACCCTAGATCGGAGGCTCCACACAACAGAAGGTGGGTTGAGCCACAGGACAACATGCCATCAACACTGAAAGATAAAAAAAAGTTGAGTAAAAACCAAGCAAAACATCAGTTTCCATCGCGTTTCATTCATTCCGTTTCCACTGGCACCTAGGTGCTCCAAAATTAACCACGCTCGCGCCACGGACTCCTAACGATTCAGTTACGCAGGGAAAGAGAAAAGGCCATTTCCAACTTGCCCATAAAAGTAGCATGAACAAACAGAAGGGAAACACCGGACCCTAAAGAAGGTATTGGGCAGCTCTTAATTTAGACGAGAGGAAAGGTGGCTCTTTCACCCCAAAGGAAGACATTCCTAACTACCCAGGCACCAGTCCGGGAAGGAGGCGCACTCTGTTCACTGCAGTCCTGCATCCGCTTTTCTGCGCTGGCAGCAAATTTGCCCTTTCTGCCCGTTTGACGTGGAGTACCCGGAGCGCCCCTGAACTCGCAAACGTGTCTCCCCGCTCCCCCAGCCCCACGCCTGCCATTACCTGAGCAGCTGGCGGAATCAATCCCGCAGGATTTTCTTCCCGGGACGCACAAGGGGACGCTGGGAAAAGAGGAGGCGAGAAATGACCCTCTTTGTCGCAGCCAGACAACGGGCACAAGCCGGGGGACCCCCACCCCACCTCTGCCCTCGGGAGCGGGGCCCAGACAGGTGCTTGGCGGGGATTTAACCCCCCCGGCAAGAGGCCGGGCTCCCCGCCGGCAGAAGCACCGCTCGCCTCCCCTCTGCTCGCAGCTCCTCGCTTGGGACAGCCCAGCCTGCACCCGGCCGCTCTTCAGCCCTGCGGGAAGTGCAGTTTGGCCGGCGGCTGCTCCAGCCAACACACGCTCCGGCTAATTGCAGCTCCTGCTCGTTACCGCTGCCGGGAGTCTTGCCTCTGGCTAATGCGTGCTCCGGACAGAGGACACCCCACCTCCCTCCAGCTCCTGCTTGCCAAGCTCTGGCTAATTGAAGCCCCGGCTCTGCACTGAAGCTCCAGCTGATTTCAACTCCTTCTTCCCAGCTCCACCTACTTGCAATAGCCTGGGCTGTTGACGGGGTCGTCAACCAATCAGCGTCCTGACTTGAGTGTTAGGGTTAAACACCATGGCTTTACACAGTATAAATATCAATAAGTTGCTATGATTAATCGCTTAATATCTATGCTCAGCAATGTCCAAAGAAGAGCTAGATTCAAAGAGGAGAGGCGTGCCAGGTCTGAAAAGCGCCTTTCCCCCCGAGAGACATGGAGTTCAGTCAGCTGCGTGCCAGCCTCCTGAACTCGGGGGTCCCATGGCACCAGACCCCCACCTGCGGGGAGGGTCCACGCACCTTGCCCACCCCCTGCTTTTTCCCGCAGCACCCAACGCCTCCCAACTCCTCTCTGCCTCCCCCCCCCCCGGCCCCTGCAAAACCAGCCAGGCTGGAGTCTGCTCTTAACCCCCAAACCCGCTCGTTTAGTGCCCCTTTCTGAGCTCATAACCTCAGCTGCTGGGCCCCTTCTCAAGCCCCAAAAACGCAGGACCGCACCCCTGCTCCTCAGCCCAAAGCCACACAACTCCGCCTGTTTCTGCACCCCAAAACCAGCCCCGGGAACCTGCTTTCCAGCCCTCGGGGCAGAAGACCTGCTCTCTGTTTCGGGCCCCGAAGCGGCTCACCCCCTCTGCTTCCTCACCCCCTCGGCAGTCCCCGCGGGCCACGCTGAGGGCCAGCCCGAGCGCAGCCACCCCACAGCCCGCCACCCCCAGGGCCCACAGACACTTTTGGGGAGCGCTGGGCAAGTGCGGAGGGCCCGACCCCACCGCGCTGCGGGGAAGCGCCGGCACGGCCCGGGCGCCGCTTCACTATCGCCCTTTCGGCCTTTATTTCTCCGGCACCGCCAGCCCCGCACCCCAAACTCCCCAGGCCCAAGGCACCCCGCGGGGAGCCGGGCCCAGCCAGCCCCGCTCCGAGCCTACAGTGCCCCCCCTCAAGCCCCCCGTTCAGCGCCCCTCAGGGCCCTCTACAGCCCCCCCGCCATGTTCCCTCGGCCCCCCGCCCCCCGCATCGTTGCCCACCGCCCCCCGCTCACCTTGACGCGCTCCAGCTGCCTCAACGGCTGTCTCACGGCTGCCTCGCGGCGAGCCCGCGGGCCGGGCCGGGCCGGCACTGGACCCGCACGCCGGGCTGCGCTTTCCCCCCGCTCCGCTCCGCTCCGCTCCGCTTTCGAACTGGGCGCCATTTTCCCCCGGCCCCCTCGGCTTCCGGAGCGTCCCGGCCCGCCCTCGCCGCGCGCCCATTGGCCGTCGCCCGCACCCCTCTTTGGGAGGCCCCGCTCCATTGGCTCGGCGTTGCCGTCAGTCCCCGCCGCGCCCCACCTCGGCGAGGCAATTCGGCCAATCGGAGCGTGGCTCCCGCGCTGTGATTGGCCCGCACTCCCGCCCATCAGCCCGGGAGCGGTTGCCATGGTGACGCGGCGGCGGCGGCGGCGCGGGGCCGTTGCCGGGGCGACGGGCAGGTGCGGCCGCGCCTGCGCGGCGCGGAGTGGGGGGGCGGATTTACCAAACCCGCGGCTTTTTCTTCTTCAAAACCGGATCGGTTTGTGTGCGACGGCACAAAATAAAACCGTCGCGCCTTCTTCCCCTCTTGCCTTCCGTCAGCTCTCGGGTAACGCCCGGGGGCTACCCGGAGCCGGCTCGGCTCCAGCGGAGCGGCAGCCTGCCGCAGGCGGCGGCTTGAAGCCCCCGCCCCGCCAGCGCCGGGCGGCCGGCGGGCGGGAGACACCCCCGCACGCGCCGAAGGAGCCCGCTCGTCTCCCCGGTGGTCCTGGCCCTCCCCCGCCGCCGGGGGCGGCGCCCGGCAACGGCCCGTGCGGGACCGGCGCTGCAGGGCGGGGCCGAGGCGGGCGGGGAAGAGGGGCCGAGACGGGGAGGCGGGGGGGAAGACGGCAGGCAGCCGGGGCCGAGGGCTAGTGGCGAGGCGGGGCCGGGACGAGCGGGGAGGCGGGGCCGAGGAGGGCGGGAGGCGCGGCAGAGGCCGGGAAGGAGGCAGGACCCACGAGAGCGCTGTACTGCGCGGGCGCGGCCGCCCGGCTGCAGTACCGACTTGCGGCCGCCAGGCGGCAGATGCGAGCGCAGACCATCGCGCCGTAGCGCGCATGCGCCGATCCCCGGCCGCAGTACCGGCGTTCGGTCGCACGGTGGCGGCAGCGAGCGCGCGGCAGTTCGCTGTCCTGCGCACGCGCGCCCCTCGCACCATCGCGCTGTACTGCGCATGAGCGGCTCCCCGGGTGCAGGACCGGCTTTTGGTCGCCTGGTGGCAGAAGCGAGCGCAGACGCGCGCCGTACTGCGCATGCGCGCATCCCCGCTGCAGGGGCGGGGGAGCCGGGGGCCGAGCAGGGCTGGGCGGGGCCAGCGAGGCGGGGCCGGGGCGGGAGGCGGGGCTCCGGCAGAGGTCAGCCAAGCGTGGGAGGCGGGGCCCAGGGGACGGGAGGCGGGGCCGAGGAGGGGTGGCAGGTGGGGCAGCGCGGGGAGGCGGGGCCTATGGCAACCGGGGCGGGGAGGGGGCGTGGCCGAGGAGGGCTACAACCCCCCTGCGCGGGAGGGGGGGGAACGGGGACGGACCGCCCCCAGGGGAGCCGGCCGGGGGAACCCACAGCGGGGGACTCACGGGGGGCGCCCCACTCTCCGCAAC
Source organism: Vanellus vanellus (assembly GCF_965231255.1). Classification (NCBI taxonomy): domain Eukaryota; kingdom Metazoa; phylum Chordata; class Aves; order Charadriiformes; family Charadriidae; genus Vanellus; species Vanellus vanellus. Next base: position 82,758,004 of record NC_138910.1, on the reverse strand, counting down.
TCGCCCACGCTGGAGCCACCAAACTGCCGCCGCTGCACCCACCTTTTCCTCACGTCGGGGTGGGCGTTTCTTCACTTTTCCACAGTGCTCAGCTTTGGGGCTTTTTAACGCTTATCCACCACGCAACCATTGGTGATTTTTGCTTCTGAGCGTGGAAAAGGGGTTTTTTGCTTTCCAGCTGCACCAAGCCAGGTGGATGGGGCTTGCCCGGGAGACCCAAGTTGGGAAAGTTTTTCTTCTCTTTTTTTATTTTTATTTTTTTTTCCCAAAACAGAAAATTGGGGTTGTCCCGCCCCCCCCCCCCCCCCCCGCAGACCCAGAAGTAGGGCTTTGGGGTACTTTTGTGCTGTGGTGGCAACTCCCGCTTTGCGTGCACAGCCCGGCAGGGGAAAGCGGCCCCAAATTGGGATGGGAAAAGGGGGAGAAGGGGAAGGGGTAGTTTTTAAAAGCGCTTTTACATCTTAAAAAAAAAAAAAATAAAAATGGGGAAAGGTGCAGGGCGGTGTGGCGGGGTTTTAAGGGCTTTCCGTAAATAGGCTTTCCTTGCATTTCAAAAACCTTACCGAGAATAGACATGTCCCCTAGGTATCCATTTACACACAGACATAGATATATTTAGGGTCAATATAAGCCTGAGGAATACCGGAAAACCTCGAGGAGCTGAAGGGGAGAGACAGAGCAGGTAAAGAAAAGGGCGGGCAGCCCGGCAGACAGAGAACGACAGAGCCAAAAATGGGCTCTGGGACACACCTTTTTATAGTCTAAAATCCTTTACGTAACAGAGTAGATCTAGGGGTTTATTCCAAACTCCTCCTATGTAAAGCAATGAATATTCATTTATTAAGAGACTAAAATGTGAGATTTTTCTTTATTTCAATGCCTCACGCCCATATTTACAGGTTTTAAACTTTGCTAATCCCCCCCCCCCCCGAATTTTCAGACATTTGGGGGCTGTGATCCGCCTCTTTTCAGGCGACCCCCGTGTGACCCCCCCATCCCCCACTCACCTGCTCCTCTGCAGCATCACTGCCCACGCTCCCTCAGGGCCCCTGGGCTGCCCCAAATGACATCATCACCCACACACACACACACCCTTTTTATTCCCCCCCCCAAAAAAGGCACAAAGCCAGCGGACCCAGGGCTGGCCCCGTCCCCTCGGGCCGCTCAGCCACCTGCAGGCAAACCTGGTGTGGGATCATTACTGGAGGTGACTTAGAAATTAAGGTAATGCCCCGTTTTGAAGAAAAGTGCAGCGTGGAGGAAACTCTCCAGGGCAGAGTGCAGATGGTGTGCAAAGGACGCGTTTCACAAAGGTCCCCGAGGCAACCTTAGATGTTGACGACATTGGGGGAGTCCGGTGCGCCAACTCTAAGGAAAAACAGCGCGGCGGATGGAGCGGAGTGGAGATGCCACGGCCAAACTCTGCGATCAAATGGGAACTTGAGAGTCAAATGGAACCCCTGAAGGCCTTATGGAACTGATAAGCTGCCCAATTGTTACCCTGAGCCAACCATCTGTCATTTTGGACAAAATGCTATCCTTTGGGTGAAATTTGCTCATTATAATGTCATTATAATACCAAAACACACCTCCATCCCAAAAGCTACCCGCCTCCGAGGTGCGACCGCTCCTCACGGAGTCCTCGCTCTGAATTTTTCGTAGTCTATACCTTTAAAAGCCAAGCGAGAGAATTTTACACCAATCGTAACACAAGTAGGTATGACTAGAGTCCATCAGGCTCCACCTGAAAGGTTAAAAAAAAAAAAAAAAAAAAGAGAGGTATGAAAATAGCGTCAGAGAGGAGGGATGTCAGGGAAGATACCAACGCGGGCAGGGAAATGCCATGGCCGACCACCTGTGACTGCTGGCGTCCGTCGACGGGCTGAGCCTCTCCTCGCCCCCCACAAGGACGCTCGTGGGGAAGATTTGAACGCTCGGCTATGCCAAGTGCTTCCCCGGGAAACTTAGAAATCTCTATAGAGTTGTTTTAGAACTTAGCGCATTTGTAGCCAGGCTGTATCACTAACATCTTTAGTATTCGCACGGGCTTTGCAGACGGTCACTATCACCGGCACTCCAAAAGAACTTGTGCCTCTGTCGCTTCAATAAACGACACTTTTCACCAATCTAGCCGTGAGAGTTCCCAGTGAACGCCACCCAAATCCTTACGTGTGGCCGCGCTGGTTCACGGGACGCCGCTTGATCCGATTGCGTGTGGTGCTATTAGTGCCTCCGTAATCGTGATAGTTCAATAGTACATATTGAACGCCACCGGACTTTTAATGCCAAATCGGGCATCGCTCAGAACCTAAGCCTCGCCGCCCCCAGCCCCTCTGAGACAGCCTGGAACGCAAAGGGCTTTCTTGTCTGCCAAATTACTTTGCCCTTTAACACAACACCTGGGCAGGGGGAGGTCTACTGAGCGTCGCCAGACCCGTACGGCGAGACACCTGAAACACAAAAAGCCCCAATTATATTTCAGCAGATTAACAAAGAGCACAGAAGAAAGCAGAGGAATTCCCTCACACCGAGGCACGGGGCGGCAGCGCAGCGACAGGAGGACTCCTGTAGGGAAACAGCTCAGCGCCAAATACAGCGTGGCCTTTCAAAGCCAGAGCGACTGGAACTCTTCCGGTCAGTATTAAGACTAAGTGCCGCCTGCTGCCATTCTGAGCACGGCAGTAAACCCTCGGGCTGGCTCTGGGAAACCCCTCCTGCCTTCCTCACGGCGCTGCCGCGGGGACCTCCCCCTGCCAGGCTGCCGCACAGGGCTGGGCCGTGACCAGAATCGACGCGACGGACCCCCTCAAACAGCTACAGCCCTCATGCCACTGCTGCTGCTGCTGCTGCTGCTGCTGCTGCACACCTTGCTGGGTCAGTACAGCCGAAAGGGAAGGGTAAAACTCCAAAGAGTGCAATGAACAAGAACGAACAAAGCTCAGTCCTTCACTCTACGCTGAAGAGGTGCACGTATGCTTAGGGAGAGATCTCTCGCTCTCTCTGCAATAAGAATACTTATAGTATAAAAGTATTTGACTTTCCTTTGGCACTAAATGAACTTGCCCAGCTGTCAATCCATACCATTAAACCATCCATCTCCAAAATACACAGACCCCTGGCACAGGGAACAGGACAGAGCTGAAGGAAGAGGGAACAGGAGAGAAACAAGGTGGGCGACAGGGAGGACAGATAAAAGGAGGTATAGAGGATCAGTGATCAGGGCGCTGTGACAGCATGAGAAAAAGGGACAGGGAGCAGGACAGCAGTAGAAACACAAGAAAGAGGGATAGAGAGACAAAGAAGGAGACAAGGACACAGAGAGAGAGAATGACCGGGTCTGGGGGGACAGAGAATGATGGGGCAAGGAGCAGCAGAGAGGGATGGAGAAAGAGGATGGTGAGCGGAAGGAGGACTGAGGAGCAGAGACAGAGAGGTACAGGGAAAAGGACGGTGAGATGCAGGGAGAAACAAGGTCACGAAGCAGGACAAATGGACAGGCAAAGAAAAAGAGGAAGAAGGAAGGAAGGACTGACATGCGGAAACAAACTCCACAACTCAGGGAGAATTATAAAGCACTATGTTTATTGCAGCGCTGGGTGCAAGGGGCATCGCTCCTCCAAACTCGCACACTGTATCATGAAGCAAGAGTTCATTTATGATACAAAAGCATACGTATTCGTTAGTGTAGGCTGGGAATAGGCACAACTATGGTAATTATTTCCGGGAACTCATTATCATAAGTCTCCTCCTTTTGCCATATGCGCATTGCCATCCGGTGGTCGTGGGCCGGGGTCTTCTGGAGGAAGGCTCATAGTCTTCACTGTGTACTTTTCACCTGTGGCTCAGAACGCCGAGCTGACTGAGCTCCCAGCCGCGAGACCAGTTCTAATCAGATGGTTACTCCTCACAGAGAGCAGGGCCTTGGGTAGCCGTTCCCGTTATCTATGGCTGCAGATGGCTCTGCTTGTCTGCCACTTCTAAGGTAGAGCTGCCCTACTGTCATCGTTCTGGAGCCACTTATCTATACGATTCTTACTTGTGACAGGGTTTCGGTAAGCTATTTGCTATGTTGCAATGTCTACCTGGATGTTATTTCCCATACCAGGATAAAGATGGGAACAGGGACTGGACAGAAAACAGGAGAGGGATAGTGCAATACACAGAGATGTGCACTGGGACAAAGAGAAGGTAAAACCAGCAATGGGTTGGAGGAACTGCTTCCGACAGCCTGTCACTCCTGATGTCACTCCCGTGGCCTCAAAAATGGGACATGGCACAAGACAGAGGAATGGGGGAGTGAAAAAAAAAGGCACAGGGAACCTTTTAAAAAAGAAAAGAGAGAGCAAAATAGTGATTGTGAATGGGACAGGGATGGGGAGTGGACTGAACAAGAGTGATGACACCGGACAAAAAGTGAGAGGGGAAAAAGGAATGGTATAAGGATGGAAAAACTGAACATGAAGTACTTTTTTCTGCCGTGATCCTCACTGGGGTAGACAACAAATACAGTATTACTGACGGGTATAAGTGATGTAATTAGCAATATTTAAGGCCTGAAGAGAGGGGAATTGTGGTTAACAGCTTAAATCAATAAAAAAACTTCTTAGGTAAAAAACCACAGTGCACCTACTACAAATGCTCTTCTGTTGCACTTGGTACGTTTACAAGGGTAGATACATAAAAAGGAAATATATATTATATATTTTTATAAAAATATATTTGTTGTTAGATATTGCATTGTTGTGTATTACCCTTTTTATAGATATATGCCTAATAAATGATATATATACACACACACATACATAAAAAAGAAATATATAAGAATGGTTGGCCAAAGCTGGTTAGAAGGAAGTGAGAAAAGATAAATTCCTTCAAGCTGGGATACATGGCTGGAGTCGCTCAATGAAGTTGTACTAAAAACAATAAATCAAGTAAGAAGGACATGCAACTTTTAATTGACTTCCTGTTAATAACATTCTAAACAAAAACTGACCAACAGGGTCAATACCACAGCAATTTGCTGTTACTGTGTCACATAAAAGCCCCGGCTGCCCAGTTGTGGAGAGGAAGCAGTCCTGGCCTGCCTACGCTCTGTCTGATTAAGCGTAACGATCGAGAGTGAGCTAGAACTCTCCCTCAGTGGGGAACAGCGGGATTTATGGATGCATGTTCAACAGCGCAAGCAGAGCTTGTCTGTGCAAGAGAACCATCTGTTTCAAAGACTGCTTTTTGTTAGGCAAGATTGTTAGTATCAGATGTAAGAGCTATAATATCAGATATATCATGTGGGAAATACTAAATATCATACAACTTTTTTCTCTCTAATACAACGAAACGGATATAGTTCATTATCAAAAAGAATTATGTTCCCCATACAAACTAAATGAGTTTATTTCAGGTATGCTTTTGGGAAAAATACCCATGAAGGATATGGTCTTTCAGTAGTAAGTATAATTTAGACTAAGAATTAAGAATTTAAAAACATGTGAATAGCAACGTTTTCTAATACTATGGAAAAAAATAGAATCATCTTGGGGAAAAAAATAGAATCATCTTGCAGTCATAAAAATTAGAGCAACAGTCTAAATTGCACATTACTGTTGCTCATCGTTTTGTCTGGGTGCAGGACAACTGGCTTCATACTTTTTCTTCAGGCCCTTCAAATATATACGCAAACTGTCTGGATCCAGTCGAGAATTTCTGGCAGTCTGAACCAATCTCATTGCTAAATGGTATACAGCTCTCTGTTCCATCATCTCAGGAGTGCTTTTCTGCCTGTGCTGTTCTTAAAAACATATACGTGCATTAAAATATGAAATCAACTATGTTCTATTATTAAAATACTAATACTAGCTATTTTCCAGCCCATTTCTGATCTCCCGATTCTTGGTTTGTACACTAATACTACAGCCAATACTCCTTAACCCTAAGGACTGCTCTGTGTTCTCACCTAACACTGCTCTTCAGTATAACCTTTCATAACTGGTTCAGAAATACGAAATTTAATGAAATCTATTTTTATGAAACCATAGGCAGTGCTTATTGTATATCCTTTCAGAAACTGAAAATATATATTTATTATAAAAACTGTGAATTACAGCATTATCATTTTCTACTACATACCAAAATTTGTTTTGCAATATGATTTGTGATTTCCTTTGCATCCAAAATTATGGATGATGGTAGTGAGGAAACTTCTGCAGCTTTTAAACCTAAACATATAAAACACAAATCAGGATTTTTGATGTAATTTTTTTCTTACCTTCCACACCATCTCTGCCGTAATTAACTTCGCCTACTTTTCAAAGGGTGAAGTTTTTATTTTTATTAAAATGATTTTTATATACTTTTTCTCTTCTTGTCTCTTTTTGTCTTTTTTTTTTTTAATAAACAATATGGTTTTGAGAGTTACAAAATAAAATATGTACTTTGTTGTAATGCTTCCTCCAAGATACACTTCCACGTGAAGTTACTGCTGGTGTACTGTAGCTAGGCAGGATGAGACACATTAGGGGTTCAACAGAAAAAATGGCACAGTGGTGTTAACAGCTTTCTCTGTTTATTTTTTTTAATTTCGCGGGCTGGAGAATACTGAGGTCATGCTAAATGTGCTCTCCATTAAACCCAGACATCAGTGGATATGGATGTCATATTCTAACTTACACTCTGTTGCTAGTAGCCAAACTGCCAGATACACAGGGTAGGAAAGAGATATAAAATATGTTTTTCTGCTCTAACATGATTTTTTTTACTGTTTTGTTTGCCCGTGGCCCTGGCTGTTCTGAGAAAATTCTGTGCTTCACTGGGTGCTGTGGGGTTAAAACGAAAAAGGGTCAAGAAGAGCCCTTGCGCTCTTTCTTAGAATGTAACTTTGCTCAAGTAAGGTAAAGGCAAGACACCAACATTGAGTTACCAAAGGTCTCCCATTCTCTGAGAATACTCTCTAAACATTTTTTCTGAGTTAGTGGTGGTGAAGCATCTGAAATTGAGCTTGGGCTGTCAAAGGTAAAGAAACTTACTCTGAAATTCTGATAAAGAAACATTTTAAGTCCAGTTCATTGAAGCTTGACTGGAATAATTTCTAGTCTTCAGTTACCACTAGCTTGCAAAAGTCATGTGTAGCTAATATGTTATTGATTAAATGTCACCTAAATCAAGGATCTAACTTCAAAATCTTGTATTTGGAAAAATACATATTTCTGTAACTCTTTAAAACACGTAGTTATGCCTTGCTGTCACTCACTCATTTCTTTATTGACCCATAACCCATCAATCTGTACAGTCTTCAGTATGATTTATTCTAAAGTTAAAAGAGAAGTAAACCCACTTTCCTGAGAACCTCTGAAAAGAGCCTGAGGCTGATACACAGTAAAATTCCTGTCCTTTTTTAAAGAAACTTGATTCATTTTTGTTAATCAAAAAAGGCCAAGCTGCTATTTAACTGCTATATCATTACTTATGGCAGACACGTAAGAGAGTTTTACATAACTCAACCCTCACCATTCTCAACTTTGAGTGGCTCCAGAACTTTCACTTGCTTCCATAAGCACAGATTAAATCAACTCAAGTACTGTGTGCTCAGAACAGCTCATCTCATTCAGAGGTCAGCTGAGTAGCTAATGACATTATAAAAATGGGTTTTTTTTTCACTATGAAATTTCATGTAAGTTCTTCATACTGCCCCAAACTACTGTCTCACTACATGGTCACTTAAAACACACAAGTATTTGGAACATACTACAGATCTGCAGTTGTTACTCTATGAGAGAGATACAAACTCAGCAGAAATCTGTCAGCAGAAAAATATTGTTAGATGCCAAATAATTGAAATAGTGTCTCATATAATCTTTACTAAGTTAAAGTCATAGGGGAATCCATTACCGTAGTTCTTTTCCTCTGTATATCCTTTAGAGAGTGTGTAAGTGTAAGCAATTTTCTCCTTATTTCCAGCACTGCTTCTCACATGCTGCACTTCAAAATGGTAATTTTCCACATTGGGATATAAAGCATCTATATGACACAGTTCCAGGAAATGTGTAGCAAACAATGTAAATGCCTAAATAAGGAAACAAGAAATAAATTTATTTTGGAAATGATCCTAGAATAAATTACAATAAATACGAAAAGTTAAGTTCTCACAGATGTGCAGGTTTTCCTTCAAAACATTGAAAAGCTGTCTTTAAATTACTAAAGCAAATTAAAATCTTTTAAGTGATGAGTTCTACCATTGGCAAGGATATCTCTTCCAACTGGGGATTCTCCCACTCCTTTCTCAAAAGAAGGAAAAGAATATCAGAAGTAACAGAAAATCCACGTTGCTTACAAAATTTGATTAAGGTTCATTTGAATGATTGTCAAATGGTTGCCTGAATACTCCCAAGGAATGTTTTGCCAAAAAGTACAAGCTACAGAAAATATCTGCGCCTTTCAAACTGAACCACACCACAGAACTACTCTGAATAAACTCCGATGAGGAACTGAACACCTACACACTTATTTCAAAAAGCTGACAACAACCTGAGGTTGATCACACAGCTAGTAGTGGGGGTGAAACTTCCAACCCACCTAAAACCATCTTCCACTGTTCTAAACAAGTCTCTAACCTCTGTGACCAATTCGTAAGTTGTGTGGAACTACTGCTGTACTTTGGAAAGGTAACAGCCAAGTAAAGAGGTTCACCTTTCACATTCAAGCATACAAAGCTGTACTAAGCAAAACTGAAGAGACTGGTTTATTGTCTTTCTAGATAGAAATGCAAGCTTACGAGCAAGACGGAAAGAGATGGTGACTGGTGTACTGGTTTTGCTGGGACAGAATTAATTTTCCTCACAGTAGCTTGTAGGGTGCCATGTTTTGGATTGTGATGAAAACAGCGTTGGTAACAGGCGGATGTTGTAGCTATTGCTGAGCAGTGCCGAGGCCTTCTCTGCTGCTCACCCCACCCCACCAGCGATGGGCTGGGGGGCACAAGGAGCTGGGAGGGACACAGCTGACCCCAACTGACCAAAGCGATGTCCCACACCACGTGACGCAGCAATAAAAGTGGGGAGAAAAAGGAGCACGGAGGGACGCTCGGAGTGACGGTGTTTGTCTGCCCAAGTCACCGTCAGGCATGGTGGAGCTCGGCGGTCCTGGGGATGGCTGAACACCCGCCTGCCGTGGGCCGCGGGGCATGAATTCCTTGTTCGGCTTTGGTCGCGCACACAGCTGTGCTTTACCCATGGAACAGTCTTCATCTCAGCCCACACGTTTTCGCAGTGTCACTCTCCCGATTCTCTCCCCATCCCACGGCTGGGGAGTGAGCGAGCGGCTGGGGGGGTCTTGGCTGACAGCCGGGGTTAAACCACAGCAACCAGGGAACAGAAGCACAGTTTATGTCAGCATTTTTCTCCATCACTGCAGTTCCTACTATTCACCAGTTATGAAAAATATAGTATTTAGGCAAGAAATCTCTACAAAACTGAAGTTAAATGATGAGAAAATACTATACTTACATTCAGTATCACAAAATAATTACAAGGTTTAAACTTTTTTCAAAACAGAATTACCTTTAAATTCAACAGATATTCACAGGCAGCATAACAAATGCCAATACCTTCTTCAGCACTGGTACCTCTGCCAAGTTCGTCAATTATGATGAGTGATTTGTCATTAGCATTTTGTATGATGTATGTTATCTAGGAAAATATTAAATGTGTTACTCGTATAAATGCATTTTTTAAAAACCCTAATAGGAATACTGCTGCTAACAGGAATACTTTGTGTTATTCAGATTGAACTTAATGCAGAAATTAAAAAAATAACTCAGATCCACAAATTTTACCTTTTCGCAGCTTTCAAATAGCTGTCAATTCTAATCAAGCAAAGACTGATACTACAGCACTCTTTCTCTTTTCCATGGAACATAACACTTTCTCTCAAAACCACATCAGTTTGAGAGAGGGAAGTCAGAATGCTTAGGCTCCTACAAATAATCATTTAAGGTCTAAGAAATAACAAAACATTGAAACTACTTTCCAACAGAGCACTGATTTTTACTCGTTTTGCAGTATCTTTTTATTTAAGATATGCCTGGTTTTCTGTGGATCATCACCAAGGTAACAGATGAAAGATGAATTTTTGACTACTTTTCAAAGTACACTCTTTCAGTAGAAATATATGAGTACAATCTTTATTAGCTTAGCAGTAAAAATGGGCCTCGAACCCCGGATTAGCTATGTTTAATACCTCTTTCATTTCCTTCATGAATGTTGATGCATTTGTTTCTATATCATCATCCATACCTATTCTGGTGAAAATTTGCTCTGCAATTCGAAAAGAACAATACTCTGCTGGGACATAAGAACCTACAAAACAAGTAAAATAAGAGTTTTCTCGTAACAGTGTGACAAATGCCAATTTGTCTGAATATGTCAGCGGGGGAAAAAATATCAGTTTTACACTAGGTCTTTATGCACTGTAGAGAATGCATCTTATGTTATAAAGTTTCATAAGAAACTTTATTTTTAAGAAAAAATTATATAGATACCATAATTAAAGAAGCTTATGAGTAAAACCTTAAGAAATCACATGCCTGAAGCTGTGTGTCAGTCCAAAGGGATGCAAAAGTGAGAATAAACACTAGGATTAATTTAGATTTCTGTAGCCATTGAGTTACTAATCCCAAGGAACCTTAAAACAAGATTATATTGCCTTTATCAGACTTTGAGGCTTAACAGTTTTATTGAATAGAAAAGAGTAGGATATGTGCCAAAAGACTTTACTGTCTCCTTTATTCATATTCAAGTCATGTTTTTGAGAGCAATTTCTGAAGAACTTGCTGTTGTTGGGGACTGGACCAACAAACACATGGCAGACAAATTTTATTCACCACTGCTAGTTTAATTCTAGTAAGAGTTAGGGTCAGTCTATAAGGTCTTTCTCCTGTGCTACTCGCCTTACCTTTAAGGTAAAAGACATGAGGAATTCCGGAGTATAGGGATGAGTCCCGGACTTTACAAATATTTGTTTTATTTGTATAATTTTAGTGATAGAACCTTGTAGTATTTATTACTATTTTAATTTGAGGTAGTTCATTAGTTTATCTATAAATTCATATTACTATACATAACTGAGGTATGCTCGAGTTCATCTGTTCCTTTTGGAAGACGAACACATATGTAGCCCAACAGGCAGACTTCAAGGACACTCGCTATCCATCTACCACAAGGTGCTAGACTGGGTTAAGGTGCTCCAAAATGCTGAAGAATACAACAGTGCTCCTCCTAAAGACACACTGGAGAAGCTTCTGGATGTGCATATGGGGCCCCACAAGTTTCCAGTGGTAGAACCAAAACCTTGCAGTGGCCTCCGTCAGGAAAACAAGAGCTGGTAGGAGCAAAGGGACTAAAAATTACCAGTTACTATTTAGATATAATTTTATTCTAGAAGGAAAATCGTTCAACCTCATAAATATTTTTAACTAGGAAACAATTAATGTGCTGCAGATTACTAATACGGTACACTCTTACTCACCAATCTGTGCCATGATTTGACAGAGGGCAATCTGTTTTAGGTATGTTGATTTTCCACTCATATTTGGTCCTGTGATAATGACAAAATTGTTACCCTCTGTCAGATAGGTGTTGTTAGACACAGGTTTTTCCATAGCTATCTTTTCAAGAATGGGATGCCATCCCTGCTTGATTGCTAAAGTGTCCGTAAATTCTGGACGAACTAAACGAGAAAAAGGATATAAAACATTGCAGAGTTAGTATGGAAACCTTTACATTATTAAACTAGTGCATTTTGAAATAAAGTAATTCTTGCAGAGCAGAAGTCAAATTCTGTGGTCCTGATTCCCCAATTTTTACTTTCCCATAGTGAGCAAGACTAACATGCGGCACTTGGGAAGAATCACCAGCCACTTTCACATATAGATTCTGATTGTCATGCAAGTCTTCATGATTTATTACTACAAAAACAATCCTGTAACTAACACTTCATTTCTAAATTAAAATTGTGTTTGTGTTCTGTAGTAAGTAGGGTTGGGCTCAAATAATAAAGAAAAATACTAAGGGTGAAAGTTGAAAAATAATTAAAACAGAAAACCTGAAAGCCAGTTTCATAGCTAATATATTTTTAGTAATTTATTTTTATACTGCTATGAGCATATAAAGTACAGGGGTCATGCACTCTGTTAGTACTGCAGATGTACCTTATTATATAAGCACAGGAAACAAGGAAGCAGCATTTCTTCTATTTTTGTTACATTTTATCATATTGATTATTTGGCTTTATACTATGCCTACATAGATCCATTTGATACCGGGACTATCTGTATGTGTTGTCAGAACACAGTTCTTTTCTGAACCTAATCCATACACCTCCTCTTTGTCTACTCGATGGCAGCACCCCAGGCTAACAAAGAAGCGCTGTTAAATTTGGTGGTCTGTTTATACAGAACGGCCTTCAAGAAATTGGTGCCAAAATAGCTTTTCAGATTTAAACACGGGGCAACTCTAATTACCTGGTGTAGATTTTAGTCATTTAATGATTTAGATGAGAGAGTCAAGTGGCAAAGGGGACTGAAAGCTACAAATGACAGCCCATTTATTTTGGTGGATACGTGTTCATGCCTGGCTGTGCAAACTGCAGGTAGTAGATTTATCGGAAAAGGTTAGTGGCTTTGGTCTTATTATTACTGCTGAAGAAAACTTGTGCTCCGATTCATTTGGCAGGAAAAGGTTGTAATGCCTCAAGCGTATCAGTTACTGTCCAGTTACAGATCAACTCATGTGCTACCACCGGAATCATCGGCACGTGAAGATACACAGTCTGTACTGCAAAGTAAACTGATCCTGCTCACAAACTGGAAATTACACAGCAGCAGCAGTAATGATGACCTGAGATGGCGTCCAGACCCGATTCAGTATCCACACCATATTGTACTGCAGATAAGTATCTCAGGTCAGCATTAATTGAAGACAATGTACTCATTTGTGCATTGTGGAACCGTGCTGTGGAAGCAGGATGAACAATACGCAGGTAAGCACAAGATCCTGGATTCCTTCGAACACTCTACTTCCAAAAATGTCTAGAAGTGCTACAGAAATTGAGGCAGATAAACAAAGGTAGCCACATATTTTGTTTTACAGTATATACTTAATGTTGATCTGCTTATATTATCTTGTGCCCTTTCAGAACAGAAGCGTAAACTCAGAACGTTCACAGACTTTGTGCTTTTGAACAGAATATGCTTATACTGGCTATCTTGAAAAGACCGGCTCTGAAGGCTTACAGCAGCTAAATGGCAGAATGCAATTTCAATGAATGGAGACAGAAAGAACATCAGCACAAAACTGGCATGGATAGACCAGAGACACTCACCTAAAGCCTACTAAGACCCAGAAAAATTAATGACATCAGCTTAGCAGTTGGAGAACCAGACAAAACAGCCTAGCTATTCTCCAACAGGAGGGTCTGTATCTGGCCCACGACAGAATCGGAGACGGAACTTACCATAATCAGAAAGAGTACAGGCATGGGCAAATGCAAGCAGCATATCCAGCATGGACACAATGTCAGACAGCTTGTATAGGCAATGGATGTGTTCATAAATCTCATTCAGTAGTTTACACACTATTCTGAAATAAGACACTGATTTAGTTGTTGCTAGTACATACTGACACTCTATATGAGTTACAGAAATAAAGCAAGTTAATAACGTACATACTGCATACATTAGGATAGAAGGTTACTCATAAAATGCAATCACCTCCGCCAGATGCAAGCAAATGTATAAATTTCTTTGAAGAAAATTAAGATCTTATACCGTCATCTCAGATAAAATTCTGATATCAGACACACAGCTCAGATACCAACAGCTTGTAAGAAAGCTCCACAAAGAGAATGAATGAAAGATACAGCTATGGAATCAAGTATGTTTTATTAACATGTCCAATGCAACTCTAATTACCTTAGGCCTTCATGTTAATAAAAACCCCACATGGTTTCTACAAAGAATTTCCATAAAATCAACATGCAACATTACACTTAGTAAGTCTTCTGAAATAGTAGAGCAACGTGACATGCAGCAAGGACAAAACACAGAAATTGACAGTTCTACTGCAAATGCAAGGAACTGATTAGAAATAAAAATCCTGCATTACAGAACTAATGCATTCATTGTGTCATTTTGTGTAGATAATTCACCCATAAAAAAATTAATAAATGCTGGCCACCCTTATTAATAAATGCCTATACATTTGTAATCATGTTTAATACAATATACACTTTGTGGGTTTTTTTAAGTAGCCACTTAACAGAAAGATAGCTTTAAGAAAAAATGTAATGAGCTGTTCATTGTACAAAATAAAAGTAGTTAGCAAATACTAGTTTTAAATGGTCTTACAAGTAGGTCATGTGATATATTTCTCTCAGGGACTCCTGACATCGTTCATTCATTTTTATTAAATCTGCTGAAGTGAAGCTGTATGTGTTTTTCATTTTAGTGATCTACAGGGAATTCAAAGCAACAATAAGAACTAGTCATATTATCAGAAACAAAAATAGTTTCTAAAAAGCAAACAGGGAACAATACGAGGAGAAAAAAAAAACAGAAAAAATAATGCCTGGTTACATTTGTCCCATATACATTTTTATGAAAACAAACAAACAAACAAACAAACACGTAAGAGAATGCAGTTATCAGCATACACACAACATAATTGCACGTTATTGCACGTTTCTGACTATATTAAGAATAACCAGAAATAGGGCAGTTATAAAAACGTACCAATTATACATTCATTTACTTCTAGATATCTTCACTGAAATTATTTTAATCGTTGCTTAAATTACTCTGTAATGTGCACTTTATTTATGTATTATACATTTTATATACATTACGTATACAAACATATGCAAAAACATATCTAGTACAGATACCTTTGTAAATTCTGAAGGAAGTTGGCCATTGGGTAATGTTGAACAATCAACATTCATCTGGATAAAAAATCCACGAGCAGAGCTGAAACTTGTTTTCATTGGTAGGTTGTACTTTTCTGCAAGTTGTGTTATCATACCTACATACCACAAATACAGATTTGACCCAAATTGCATACATTCATGTGCATACACACACACATGCATGTCTGTGTTGGTACAAAGATGCATAGTTCATGTGATTGAGAAGCGTTGAATGCGTCAAGTAAGTCAAATGACAAGAGGCCTTAGAGGTGGGTCTCCAGGGAGTTATTTAAGTAATGTATTAATGTAATAAATCTGGCTGCATAAAGCTACTGGGAAAAAAAAACAGTGGAGAATCAGATAAATTCATGTGTTCTTTAAAGACAGTTCACACATTTGACAAACTCCCAGGTGGGCCCAACTATGGAAAGGAAAGTGCTCGAGCACTTGGCGTCAGTGACTACTCAGCAGACAGAATATGAGCTGTAGGGTAGGGACTCTCAGTTTTTATCCAGTTCACTATTCCAAACAATCTTCTTTCCCCAGACTGAGGATAATGCTTTACATTTATAATTCCCCCTTAAATCCATCTTGTTCCTAGCTGGGAAGATACCATATGTGGGAAACTGTTAGATGATAGAATATGTACTGCTAAATCATGGGAATTCCGAATATTGCAGAGGGTAATAGTGTGGTACTCCTGTGAGAAGAAGGGATGGAGTTACTTTGTGGTGTTTCCCTGCTGCGCGTTGCTCTAAGCTTGCCCAGTCTCACGTTCCAACCACTCACAATGTAGACTAGCAACTTGGGACATTCTGGATATAGAATCACAGAACTGTTTGGGTTGGAAGGGACCTGTAAAGATCATTTAGTCCAACCCCTCCTTGCCACAGGCAGGGACATCTTTCACTAGATCAGGTTGCTCTAAGCCACATCCAACCTGACCTTGAACACTTCCAGTGATGAGGCATCCACAACTTTCTCTGGGAAACCCGTTCCAACGTCTCACCACCCTCACCGTTAAAAATTTGTCCCTTACGTCCAGTCTAAATCTACCTTCTTTCAGTTTAAAACCATCGTCCCTTGTCCTGTCAATACAGGCCCTGGTTAAAAAAGTCTTTCTCCCTCCTTCTTACAAGCCCCCTTTACCTATGGAAAGGCTCCCCAGAGCCTTCTCTTCTCCAGGCTGAACAACAATATGCCAAGTGCAAAGTACTTTGAATTCCAAATAAATAAATAGAAATACCTGCTATGTCATCAACAATTTCTGTGTATGTTCTACGAGCTATGTCAAGGAATTCATTGATGTTAGGCTTCACAGCATAGCATTTCTGGGTCCTCATACTCAGACATCCTTTTGTGTACCTTGTATCATCATTAATTACAGTTGTAATCTTTTCAAGTATAATTCCGAATCTGCAATATCAGTTGTATTTCTAATTAGCTATATACTTTACGATTTGTATTTGCAATATTGTCCCAAAATTACAAATAAGAGTATTACAAATAACAAACACTAAATTCCATGTCTATTTTTGCCTCAGAATGCAGTATGACTATACCCAAGTCTGACCAAAGACACGATTCAAATCTTTGGGAGATATAAATAATTTCTCAAATATACAGGCAACAATTGATTTTTGCATTATTATGGGGACTGTAGGAAACTGCAACTTCTGTCTTTTCAGAATTATTTCTAATGGAGTGCAGTTCATCAGCAATTGCAGTATTATAGCTAACCTCCTGTTTCGCTTTTTCCCCCCGTACTTGTTTGTTAGTTGAAAATTAGAAATTTTGACAATTAAAAATCAGCTTTTAGGCAGAAGAATTGAGCTATATCTGTAACTACAAGACATTCTTAAGAAAGATGACAGTTTCTAACACACTAGCTAAAGTATTATGATAAATACCTTGTATCTTCAAGAGAACTGTAATAAGCCTTTAGCAGAGGTGTGTTACAGCTTCTCAAAGCAGCCTGTTGAAGATTAAGATATGGACATGAACAGTTCCTTCTTTCTGTAGCCCTTCTGAAGGACTGACTGTTCTCAGATGCACTGGGGCTCATTAAAGGTTGCATAAGCAGCTTACGGAATCTGAGCAGGAGTTTCAGTTAAATATTTGTTATAAAATCAATTATTTAGGTAATGGTAAGAATCCAGTTCTTAAGAGTACTAAACTCAAATGCATATTTTCCATTGGCTTAAGAATTAACAGACTATGTTGGCAGTATTGTGTTCTGCAAGATATAAAATAAATTTTTTTTTTTGGACTCAATGATCCTTATCAGTCCCTTCCAACTTGAGATATTCTATTCTATATTCTATGGAATTTAACAAACTGCACTGTATAAAAGTAAGGACAAAACATTCTGTACCTTATTAAAAAAAAAAAAAATTGAGAGAGCTTACTTTTAGAGGCTCCACAAGTTCTAGAGTATGCTTCAGGTAGATTAAATTAGTTATTTTTGATTCAGCAGTTTTAACCTGTTGAAAAATTTTACAAATACTGAAGATGTTTGCATGCCTGTCTGTTTAAAAAAGTACTTAAGTACTAGCAGTACTCATACTGTTAATTGTAACAGGTTTATACTTTTAATGAAAATTGCCAAAATGCTTTATAAGCTCACTTTGACAACTCAATGTATAACTGCATAAAAAAATGTTTACCTAAATTTTACATTGCCTACTGTGATAGTTTGCTCATCAGTAGCTAATATGTTCATGTCTGCGCTGACAATGATTGAGAACGCTCTGCTAACCCAAGCCGTGAAAACTTCTTTTAATCTTCTATGTATACATAGCTCTATACAAGCTCTACATAGCTTGTAGAGTCTTTCAAAGTGAATACATTATGCATCATAATTAATTAGCATGGCCCTTTTCATAAATGCTGTTAAACACAACATAACCTAATTTGGTTGACTTAACTTTGGTTAATATATTTATATCTTTAAACCTCCGCCTGTGAAATAAAAAAAAAAATATCCAATAAATGTTTAAAAATTTTGCTTGCAATAATGACTGTTCTTCAAAATGTTCTGTCCACATAGGCATTCTACCTTGTTTTGTATGTGCCATTAACATTTACGATAAAGAATTCTGATGCCAATACTAGGACATCATGCATGTAGTACCTACGCGCTGTGTGAGAGGATTTTAAGAGACCAACATAGATAAGCACATTGTTTGGTTCTGAAGAAAATCTAGTCTCAGTTTTAACATGAACACAGGAGTATGACCTTGTGTGAAATCTCTTCTCATTCATAGCTAATAACTCTTTAGTCTTGTGGTAGAGGGCATCTCTTGCCTTATCTTACCTTCTACATAAAAATGTTTTCTGTAAAAGATAGGACTAAACAATGCTAAAAGTATGAACAGGAGAATCATAATCTGCAAATAAAGATGGGGTCTAAGTCCCATGATGGAATAGGACATCAAAAGGACAGATACAGTCATGCATGAAGGGTTGGTATTTCACAATGGAATGTACCTTTGCTAAAATAGTTCTTACAGGAACTTTAACTGAACTGGAGTTAAAACTGCACAAAAAGGCTGTGCTTAGCTCATACAATGTCTGTGTCTTGGAAGCTAACAGGTAAGTAATTCCCACTTCTGGCTTTGTATGTTTACGTGATTGACTTAGTCACTGAATACAGATTTAAGTTTATCTGCATTATAAGCACAGCTAAGCAAAGTCAGAGTGCTTCTTAAGAACCTTTTGCAAAATATCTTTTCAGGCAATAAAGACTAATTTCTATTCATTTGTATTACATGAAAACTAAGAAATGATTTAATTTCTAGTAAGAAAGATGCTTAATTTTCTTTAGGCTATCAAAATTTGCATTAACCTCCAAAAATAAGAGAATAAATTTCTGTTATACACTTTTTACTTTTATGCTGACGTGAAGAAAATTCCTCTCTCTCATCCTAGTACTGACAAATAGGATGTACAGTTACGAAGAATAAAGATACGGAGTGGTGAAAAAGTAAACATTTTTGAAAGTCAATTTGCATAAATTAAGATTAATATGATATTGAAGCAATGCCAAATTCTTCTAACATTCTCCTATGACAATCTTCTACTGCTGTAAAATAAGATACATTCTCAATCTATGATAACATTCTTCGATGTCTTTTTAAGGTGCAGTCTTTTTCTTATATCATGCATATTTATAGATATCACATATATTGCATGTTATAAGACAGATAACTGATCACCTAAAGTCTATTTCAAAACATACTGTATCTTGCTTTGGAATTTGTACCAAAACTGAAAGTAGTTGTTCTGTATCCAGGAATTTGGAGATAACTGTGAAACAAAAGTAAACAGATTAGAAATTGAACCGAAATAGTAATAAAATCACACAATTACTTAGTTATATTTATGTTAATCTTTTTCTTTCATTCTATCTTCATAAACTATTTACCAGGAAAAAAAACAGGTAAAAAATAGCTGCTTTTTAAATTATTTTGTCATAAGTATACTTACTACACCTAAGCATGTAGGGATTCTTGTACAAGTGGACATGTATCAATTCAGCAACCCTCTTTCTGTTAGACTGAATCATGTTTCTCTTCATAAAGATTAAGGTTAGACGATTCAATTTCAGGTGGACTAACTCATACTCTGGTATTGTATTTTTTTACGTTTGTTTACTACTATGTTTTATGAAGCAACAGAAAAAAATATACATACACAAAAATTATTATATCAGCAATGCCTTTATTTGTTTTTAATGTATACATTATGTATACTTGTATACTTCCAACACAGCACGTATCTACCAAAGAGGTAAAGAGACAAACTCAAACTCTTCAAAAATGCTACTGGCTCACTGACTTCTATCCACTTTATCAGAGAAATTCACTTCTCTTAGAAAAATACTTGAGAAAAATATCACTATCATAATAAAGATTACTTAAAAAAATTAAGCATCCACTATATGTGTCACCTGACAAATCATAAAAACATACTATTCAAACACAATGAGTCACACTGCACACTTTCATAAATTAGAAAAAAATGTTTGAAAAGAAACATAATACTATGTATTAAAAAATAAACTACTACCTGCTTGAAGACCAAAAAAGAGCTCCTCATCCTGGAGTAATTCCTGAACACAGTCCAGTCTTGTGTTAATTGTTTCGGCATCAACTAGTGGCTCCAGGATATTGGATCTAAGTCTTCGACTTCCACCTGGAGTTTTAGTGTAATTTAGGACACCAAAAAGCGTGTGACCATTCCTTTGAAAACAAAATGGATGCAAATGATACACTCACAAAAATAGATGGTAAATGTCAAATGAGGTTTTCAGGTAAGAGTATCCTACAAATTTGAGGTGTGCTTTTGGGATGCTTGGCACCTCCCTATTTGCCATGTATATTATATGTACTACAGCCATTTAGGAAGTCATGTAATTTACTGCAATTTAATATAACATTAGCCCTCATTATATCATTTGCCAAAGTATAGAAATACATTTGTACTTGGTATTTTTCTCATTTTTTGTACTAGTATTCCATTCCTACTGCAGTGGTGCAGTTCACATTTTTTCTCTCAATTGAACTACCTAAACCCAAACAAATTAACGTTACAAAAGGAAACAAATTATAACCTGAGATCAAATGCTAACCAGAACATTTCCATTAAAATACATTTCTGAAAATGATTTAAAATACTTGCAAGTCTGAGAGAAATAAGCATTGATTTTTTTTAAAGGACTTACAGCAATACAGGAGCCAAATAACATGTTTATGATTTATAAATATTATTTTCATATTCATGGCTTTTATATGTTACACATCCCAGGGTCTCACACTTAAGGGTTGATAGTATCTGTTTAAAATAAACAGCTTATAATATTTACATCTAGTACATACCTAAACAGTTTTAGAAACCTGAAACCTTCAATGCTATTGGCTTGAAAGGCCAGTGAAAACACTGGGGCCATGTAAACACATTGATTGAAAACAGAACTCGAATAGGAAGAAATCTGATACAAGTATAGGGAACAAACAGCGTAAAGATAGATAGTATAGAAGCTCCTAAAGTACCATGGTATAAGAGAGCAAAGCAACAATCAGAATTAAAAACGGGGGAAATTCAAAGCCAGTTTTACTAAGGACATATTTACCATAAGATGAGACTCATGACAATACATAAGGGTAACTCTACACTCAGGACAGCACCCACGCTGCCTACCTTTAACCAAATAAGGGCTCCTTTTCCCATACAGTAAATGAAGAGAGACAAGCCCCTCCAGAACTAATACTGGCACAAGAATTTGATTTAGGTGTTTCTGGTGTCAGCCTGTACTAATAACTTTTACCTGTTAACGTCTGATACAAAGAGACCTAACCAGGTTTTAGGGGCAAGATCTGCGCAATAGAAGTAGCTGTGTGTGACCCGATTCAAACTTGCCACTGGGTCAGCAAAAATTCTGCAGCAATAATGCTTAAAAAAAAAAAAACAAACCAAAGAGAATGAGAATCTTAAAGCAGTTTACTGCTCTTCAGTTCCTCCTGTGACCTCCCTCCTCTCAAATCCATCTGTGGAAGCAGGAGCAGCTTTCAGAGAAATGTTGCTCTGAGGGTACCAGTCTTGGAGCAGCTGGCTCCTGCAGTTACATATGAAGCAACGGAGCAAACAGGAAGGAACTGCGGGCACAGTATGACCTAACTGTGTACTCTGTGATCCCCCCAAAAATTTAAAAAAAGAGAAAAGGAAAAAAAAAAAGAAGAAAAAAGAGCAGTGACAGCAGGGTAAGGACAACTGATCTAGTCAAAGATGTCCCTGCCCACAGCAGGCAGGTTGAAACTAGATGATCTTTAAAGGTCCCTTCCAATCCATGACATCTCTCCAAATCAAAGTTCTTACGAGTAATACTTGGGAGAGTGAGGAATCTCCAGGCTCCCCGTTTTATATCAGGGTGATGAGGGGACTTCTAAACAGAGGTGGATCTCAGAACCTGGCAGGCAGCAAAGTGCAAGTTCCAACTCTTTCTATTTGTCGCCAGAAGCATAACAGTCTCGAGAAGGTAAACCTTGCAGCTGCTTCTGCCCAGAAGGCAGAACTCCTGGTGAAGGAAGTGCTACGAGCCTTGTTCTCCATGCAATCAAGGACCACACTGCACGTGACCACCATTATAGAGATTACTTTGTTTGGCACTATTCCTTAGAGCTAAAGGAAAAGAAAACCTTTCAAGCCTGGAGTGTTTATCTTGTGTAAACTGAACAAAACCTAGGCATTTTAATCCAGCATAGGCAACTTCTTGCAGAACTGTTGCCTCTTTCATTTCACAATCTGTGAGATTTTTCATCAATATAATTTACAAGTTTGAATAAGACATCAATGTAAAGATGACTATGTATCATCTCTTCCCGCAATTCACTCCTAGGATTTCCTATGCTAGAAATTTTTTGCTGAATTGTAATGCATTTCTCTGTCCAAATATTTTTTAAAAAGCTCTGGATGGTATATAAGTTCTGTCACACAGAAATATATATAATGGTCAGCTCTTTGACACAAACATCAAGGAAACTTGGTGAAATACAACTTTATAAACGTGTAATTTGCAAACTTAAGTATTCTTACCGAGAATCTCTGTTATTAATTACTAGTTCAAGATTTTGTGCTGATGATGAATCTATCATAGCTGTTTTCTCACTCCCCTGGAAACGCACCTTGAGTGATTTAGGAGCATAAACTGAATTTTGAATAAATTCAACATATTTTAGCAAAGCTGCAGCAGCTGCAAGACAGTAGTACCTTGGAAAGAAAGAATCTCTAATGAATGCTGAATAGTGCTATTTAAACAACACAAAACTGAGTGCTGCACTACAGAAATCACATTCACACTTCTCCTTGACACCTACTGGGGTTTATAGCACCCGAAAAAGCAGTATGCTTTAAATATGCACTAACACATGTATAGTGCACATATATGCACATAAACAAAATATTCATGAATGTTTGAGTCACCCCACACTATATAGTTGGTATTGTGAACATACATATTTAAGTAGTTACACGTGACTTGAAATGAAGACCCAGGTCACCAGATATCACTACTTAAAATTGTTGGTACAAGGAAAACATTTGCCAAGGCAAGAAAGAAAGGCAACGATAGCTGTTAAGTTGTATCTTTAAAGAAAGAATGAAAAGGAGAAAGGGGAAAGTTGTGAAAACTCAAAAAAAAAATATATCCGTAATGGGCTTTCTATTTAAGTTTCTAGATACATCAGACACATTGGAGGGCAAAGTAAAAGAACGGGTCTGGTATGATTTTCTAACTGTTGCAACAAGCCACAGACTTGTGTACTAATTATGTAGAAAGCTGTTAAAAACTTATCTGGACACAGCATGCTTTTTCCTTATTTAAGCATACTTTGATTGAACCTCCATGAAAACAGTGCTGAATTCAGAGGCACACAGTTGTTCTATGTATTCCAAACCCTTTGTTTCATTGAAGTATTTTCTTTGGACAGTTGTAAAAGTCACATTCTGTGAAGATGGGGGGAAAAACAAATAGTTTAAAAAGTTACAGAAAATTTTTCCTCAGACAGGCTTGTCTGTTTTTCTGATACGTTTCCAAGAAAATCTATCAACTGATTCAGCAATCTGTCTTTGTAGAAGTATTCATTCTAGCTTATCAGCACAAGCAAGCCACAGGATTGTCACACATCTTTACTTCTCTCTGGTAGTGAGTACGTATAAAAACGCTCATACTGCTGTTTTGAGCAAATTAACATGGGCTTTTTCTTGGACATTGCTTTTCATCTCAAGAACTATCTACTCCCAATTTTGAATTTAACTTGTATTTGGTGGAAATTAATGCATTTTTGGGAAGAGTAATTTTCATGCTAGCATCAACGCTCACATTCAGACTGCAGGTTTCTGTTGCCAAGGTTTAAGCCCAAGGGATTGTTATCAAGCCTTCGATGGTAAATAGGGAATAAAGACATATAGGTAAGTGAACCTGTGCGATGTGTGAATGCTGTATGCAAAAAAAACCAGGAGAGAGGTCAGGAAGTAGGAGAGGACTTGTGAAGAAGCCATCAGCAGTGTAGACACGGAAGCAATTCAGGTTGTAATTAATACAGTTTTTTAAAAGTTCTGGGGCTTTTCTATACTCACAAATTATATATTCTAGTTCATCTCATCCTCTTTTACGCTGCCAGCACTCTTTTTCCTATTCTGTGATACATTAGTCCCCTCTATTTACCAGGCTGACAAAACAAAGAAGGAGCAAAGGAAAATGCTTGATTTTTTTCATCTCTGAATCTTTCCTAGGTTCAGTATTGCTCAAATTACTTCGATGCCACAAATTCAAAACTTTCCGCTTCATTCAGTGACACACTTATCTCTGTAATTGTCAGGATTAGCAGTGTTGGAGCTGCATTTAGATTATTCTTTACCACGGTAAAATTAGGCCCGAAAATCATAGAAAACACCAAATCTGATTGCATTTAAGGCTTTAGAAGTTGTGGAAAACTCTCAAATCAACAATCATATGAAAGCGATCAACAAGAACTCTAAAATATGGAATGAAATTTAAGAGCTTACCTTGAAATGTTCTGTTATCAGACTGAACAATTTTGTTGTGTTCCCTACATCACAAGCAGTGTTTGACATTATTATTTCTAGTGGTGTTAAAATCTTGAGCTTAGTAATGACCTGAAGAAAACAATTCAAAATAATTAAATGAAAATCCATATGTATTCTAAAATATTTTTACACAATAATGAACCAACAATAAAGAACTATAGAATCCTTGTATTTTAAAATCACAGTTCCAGTCTTGTAAATAAAGACCAAATTTTGTGCTAACTGCTACACTGAGTCAACTTTATCTGTATGTATAGTTACAGATACATAAATATACATGAAACTAAATTAAAAAAAAAAAAAAAGCTGTATCTATCTCCTGTTATTTAAACACAGAAACATGCTTGTTATCAAAGCAAGAGAGAACTATCCAAAGCTATATTCCATTACTGTGATGGGGAGAGGGACTTATTTTCAACGGATGGCAGCTTTCTGGGCTTGCAGCAGCAAAGTTAATGGTGCTCTGGAAGATGAAGAAATGCAACTGGTCTGAATATTAACAATCTTTTGACTGAGACTTGGTTTAGACTTTGTTCTATCCTCCTCTTAAGCACATTTATGTCAGCCTTATTGTTTTCAATATGGCTCAAAATGCACGTACACAACTGCTGGAGTGATTTAAAGTATACTACATGCTTTTGTTTACTGTCTAAGAAAGGACAAATAATTTCCTACATTTTCTCATGCACCCACATTTTCCAGGTGCACACCCATTTCGATTTTTAGTACTACGTATTACAGAAGTATTACTACGTATTACAGAGCACTGGCACAGGCTGCCCAGGGAGGTTGTGGAGTCCCCTTCTCTGGAGATTTTCAAGACCCGCCTGGATGCAGTCCTGAGTAATGTGCTCTGGGCAATCCTGCTTTGGCAGGGGAGTTGGACTAGATGATCTCTAGAGGTCCCTTCCAACTCTGAAAATTCTGTGATTCTGTGATTCTGCAACTGCCACATTCACTATGGACTTGTGTGTGTTAAGACCAGGATAAGCTTTAAGAGCACCAATGATAAAAAAAAAAAAAAAGACATTATATAATATGCATTTTAGCAAATTGATTTGACAGCTGTCTATATTCCGAGTCATATCTACTTATTCTCTTAACTAAATTTAGTTTTTATTTCTTTGAATTTGTGAAGATGCTACAAGCCACATTATTTTCTAGCATGTGTAACTACAAAACCATTAAATAAGATGTGTTATTAACACTGGTGTTGCATAAAACAGAGATTACTCTAAAAATTAACGTAGAGTATGCAGCGCTGGTAGGCAGAACACTTGGTTGTAAATTGAGTGAACTTCATTTTGAACAAACTGAGAAGCTATTTATGAAACCACACAAAGCCAGCCCTACAGTTACCCTATCCCCCCCCCCTTTATGCAGTTCTACTCTCAGTCTCATGAAAAATATTTGCAAACTTTATTACCATGTATTGTCCAATGCTCTTCCAAACAAGGCATCTCACCCCCACATAGTTCAAACACACTGTTTTTTGCAGAAAGGCTATTTTTCTTTTGCAAAACATTCTTTCCTCTATTTAAAATCTGAGGCACAGTAAAGAAAATAGCAGTCCTTTCAATATTGCACATTTTCTAGAACCTGTAATTTTCACTTTTGAGAAATTTCTTCTACAAACTAAAAATTTAATTTCCCATTAGGCATAAGCTTTTTTAAGAAAGTAAGTCACAATAATTAGCCTGTAAGGGATACAGCAATTAAGTATGCAACAATACCTTGGCATAAGTTGTATTGTCTGCAAATTGTGATAATATCACCTCAGGATTTTTCA
Organism: Vanellus vanellus; assembly: GCF_965231255.1. NCBI lineage: Eukaryota > Metazoa > Chordata > Aves > Charadriiformes > Charadriidae > Vanellus > Vanellus vanellus. Next base: position 82,731,660 of record NC_138910.1, on the reverse strand, counting down.
AGTCAATACTGGCCATTCCTACTTCACCTCTTGCAAGACCTCTTCCTTCTACTACAGCGACAACAACCGATGCCACAGTATGAGCAGAGACTGCGGATGAGGATGTAACTGGAAAACAGTTGCATATATTCAGTTACGAGCCGCTAATCATACTTTGACATTCCAAGTGAAATATGTGTTTATATTCCCATATCCATGGAAAGCCCTTTCAATTTACCAAACAGTTAAAAATTAAAAATCCTGGCTCTTGAACTCCTTACTTCCATACCATATAGACAAGGCACACTGTCCGAAGTATGAACATCATACTCTTGCGTTAACAGACTGATTGAATGTATTCCTTTAAGATTGTCAGAACTAATCATACTTCTGTAGCAAGTGAAAATACAGTTTCTGAGCCCTACCTCTGTAGTAAACAAAAAAAGATGTTTAGTACATGCCAAAAGGCATGGCTATTATTAAACATTTGCCATTTTAAATTCAAAATGATGCATAGCTAGTACTGCTAGCTAAAACCAGGTGTATTAATTGCAGAGAGTTAACACCCCACTAAAAGCACAACTCTGAGACGGCTTAGAACTCGTCAAGTCAGGGGAAACAATCTGATTTTACGCTAAACAAACTATTCTAAAAATATATATATCTACAGCACACTTGAGACCAAATAATTGGATTTTCATTTTGGTGTTTTTTAAAAAGTAAACATTTTTAGTACCTTAGAATTAGTTTGGCTTAAATTTTCATAACAAACTCAACTAATCTCATCTCCTCCTTCAAATACCCAGCTATCTCTCCTTACAAAGACTATTTTACCTCTTACAAAGATTAAGTGTGAAAATTAAGATTACAGCTCCTTAACACCTAACATCTTCCTTTCTGTAGTCCCTAAACCTCATTCTCTTATCCAGTCTCTTTCTTTTCCCACACAGATAAAACGACCAACCCAGCTGCTCCAGCAATTTGCTCAACATGACATAGCAAATCTACTTGGGATTGTACTGCAGACCTACAATAAACCTGATACTTATACCTAAACTGAATTCTATAGACCCAGGATTCCTGATCTCATGTAATTCAGATCCAAACAGCTAATTTCTAAAATGGCTATTTTGTGTTCAACTACGGTTTGCAGTAAAGTTGACTAGAGAGAAATTTTGATACATTCCTTCATTTCACTCCTCCCACACCACTGCATGAGTAAAGCACTGGACTTTAAAGAGTACTGAGTTAAAACCCAACTGTCTTCTACCACTAATGTTTTGATGCCTAAAATCTAAGTTGCAATCCAGTAAGAAGGATAGTCTCAGGGACAAGGTATCATGTGCGATCAGAACGGCGGGGATAAGAAGTCAGACAAGATGCACTGACCCTCCTTCCCACTTCTGCCCAAGTTCCCTCCTGCCATCCCAGATCTCTGCAGCAATGACTTAACCGATACCATCAGAGTCTACACACACCAAATTACGCTGCACTATTTAAGAAGCACTGCTCTTAAGTGCTAAGTTCCAGCACTTCCTAGACATGACATGTAACTAATGGTGTGATGCCATTTTATTTGGTGTACTGAACTGTTTTTTACCTATGAAAGACCAAAGATATGCATACAGTGCTTCTTTTAGTGTCTCAGCTAATTTGTGTTATGTTCTTCCAAATTCTATTGGAGAAGCTACTAATGACGCTGTGTTTGGAAATCCACAATCAGAGACACTGAGACTGTGCTATTCCAACGAGCAAATGTGTAACTTGCTGAGCAATACTGAAGTAATTCCACACTATGAAAAGCTGCTGTTACATACGCTTTGGTATAACTTCTCAGACAAACTGGAAAATCTCCTCACGACCTCAATCTTAACTTTCAACTGAAAGCCAAACCACACCTTACAATAGCCGAATTGAACAGATTCTTCACTTAATCCTTCTTGAATTCACTTAAATGTTCAGAAGAGATGCCATTATTAAATAACCATTAAGTCTAAAGTATTCAAAATAAGAAAAATACTTGCATATACAAGGCATGCCCTATTTACACTTTCCAAATCATCTAAACAGTACTGCATTCTGATAGCATAGACATATTTACCAATCTGAAACACCAATAAACTCTACCCGATTCCTAGTGATTATTTCCATTCTTTTCCACCAATACCTTTGCTTGTTCTTCACTGATTTTGCCCTCAAAAAGCAACGGAGTAAGAGTATTCTCAAAAGAGAATGATCCTGCTGAAAAGGCATAATACACCAAACCTGCTAAGTAAACTCAATTTGTACCCTAAGAATCAAAACTAATCCTACCAGGAACCTGGAAAGGCAAGATCAGAATCAGAGCTGATCTAAAAGCTTCAGATTAAAAGGCTGTTTGAACTGCAACCGGCTACTGCCTGAGCAAAACCTTTCAAGCCCCACACAACCGAGTCTGAACCCTCATTTATTCTACCTATGTTCCATAGGTAGCAACAGCATCCACATCAAGTTTCATCTGAGGCACGCCGAAAATGTAATTGTTACTCTGAGTCTTCTACTCAGAATAACCCCTGGCCCACCAGCAGCAGCCGATCGCAATAGGAAGTCTTCTTTTAAAAGCAACTAAAAGGTGAAGGTAAGAGTATTTTACAGTAGGTATGGCAATTACACAAATTTTGTTTGGGAGACAGTTAGTTTTTCAGTTTGTCACACTGAAAAAAAAATAAAATACAGTGACCAACCAATGCTCTTCAGAATGTGATATTCTGGATATGCTGTCTTCAACACAGATCAATGACAGACTGATTGAGGAGTGTCATATACAACACAGCAAGCATAAGCAAACATACAGACACACATACACAAACACAGAATCATAGAATCATTTTGGTTGGAAGGGACCTTGAAGATGACCGAGTCCAACCATTACCACACCACTGCCAAGCCCACCACTAACCCACGTCCCTCAGCACCACGTCTGCCCCTCTGTTAAACACCTCCAGGGACGGCAACTCCACCGCTGCCCCGGGCAGCCTGTGCCGGTGCTGGACAGCCCTTTCCGGGAAGAAATTTCTCCTAATATCCATCCTAAACTTCCCCTGGTGCAACTTGAGGCCGTTCCCTCCTGTCCCATCGCCTGTTCCTTGGGAGCAGAGACCGACCCCCCCTCACTACCCCCTCCTTTCAGGGAGCTGTAGAGAGCGAGAAGGTCTCCCCTCGGCCTCCTCTTCTCCAGGCTGAACAGCCCACATGTAAAATCAAAGGAAACTGAAGATGTCGATTTGTTTCATTAAGTGGCACAAAGTCTAGAGATCTCTGCTCTGTGGGGTTCCAACATCGTGGTTACTCCGATTCCCCAGTTTCTGGAGCAGTCACAAAGAAAACTGCGGATCACAACAGCTGTAGGAAATCACAGACTTCACGTCACTGACATTTTGCAAAACAGTAATTCAACTGAGTGGCAAGTGGAGAGCCAACTTGCATTCTTACCAGAAACAGGTAATTCTTTAAATCAAATTTTAAGTAATTTCATTGCTTCAGAGAATTACCATTAAATAACCTTAAGAACACTGAAGACTGAACTGATAGTGATCAGTTAGGCTGTGAAAGAACCAACTTGGGATCCCGTTACTCCTGCACTACCAGAGCACAGGCACACATAACGTGGCACGAGGCATCACTACCCTGAACACAGCTTTGCCCATAAGCAGCACTGCAAAATGTACACCCAACGAGCTACTGCATAACTGTTCTTCTGAAGAATCGGTGTTCTATGCCTTTGAAGACACCAACATAAAAATGCTTAAAACTTGCATCAAGAAACTTGAGAATGACAACATGATACATGATGTGCAATGCACTACAAGCCTGAAAAGAAACCCTGATCAGAAACGTGCATACATTCGGGCTCTTCAGTTCAGTCACCACACAAACCAACAGTTCCACAAAAATAATTTAATTTTGGACAATCTGAAAAAAAGTCTGAGTTCTAACTATATTGATAATTTATACACAAATGCAAAGTCAGGGACAAGAGGTTGCAGTACCAAAACACCTACTCAGCACTAAAGTAGTATTTTCCCCTACGGGTGCATCTTTCATTGGCGGGAACCCTCTGTAGTACAAAACACATCATGTTTTGGGTTTTGAATATATTTCAGTATCTTACTGTACCACATTAAGACATGAAGTATGTCTAATAAAATAATGTTAGAAATGTAAGTAGAACTATTTCCTTTAAGAGCTGTTAATCTTACCTGAATAACCCATAAGAGGGGTATGGCTCCTGCAAACAGACCTACTAGTAGAGAGGGGTGTTTTTCTCACACATGCGCTATTTAGGCCTCGCACAGAAGAAGAACTCGTGAAATTGAATGTGCTAGCATTTTCTACACAAGAACTTTTGTCCCCAAAATATGAGTCTGAGGGGGGAAAAAAAAATTAACTTTTGAAAACAGACACATTAAACTGTATATCGTTTAACTGAAAAAAAAAAAAAGGATTTGAATCAAGTTTTATTCAGAAAGCAATATATAAATATACGGCTTAGAAAACTTTATTTTTCTTACCAGAAATAGAGATATCCAAGCAATAACCTTTTACGTCATTCTATAAAAGCTCTCCAAAGTATAAAATGAAATAAAAATCAGTCTGTTTTGAAAACAAGCTTATATTGATACGGTTATTTTCCACAAATACATTACGTGCAGTCCCAATAAAAATATCTTTCCTTACATTGTTGGACTGAAATAATAAAGTAGAAGTCACTTTACAATGCATAATTTAATATTCTAATGAATTCTAAAATTATTAAAGAATGCTGTGTCAGCTGTATCTCGCATTTGCTCATCAGTTTTAAAATCCCTATCTGAAACTGCACATTTATGATTTTTTTTTTAAAGTTGAGCATTCTTTTTTAAAAAAGAGCCATAAAAGAGAACAAAGAACCATGCTCAAAAACTCTTCCGCTTGAGAATGATCTCCCTTTGAATTTATGGGGTTCAACTCTCAAATCATACAATAATCTGGGGCCTGTTTGTTATCTGCCACTTCTGTTACTCATGTATCTTAAGATTTCTCTACATTTTTAAGTCCTGCAAAATCTTTTTCTCAGATAATTCTTTAGTTTCAATAAATTGAAGTATTTTACTTATTTTTACTTCTCTTGAGATGACTGAAACCAACATTAAATCCTTAATCTACCTTGGATAACTGCTTTTTAAGATAAAAAATGAATTAAAATATAAAAAGGTTTTCCACTTAAAACTTATATTGAGACATGCAACCCCAAATGTTTCTGTTATTCTATTACATTAAAAATTGATCTCCAAGACAAAATACTTCAGTAGTGTTCTCCGATGACTTAATAACTGCAGGACATTTTCTCATGGTTGGTACAAAAATATTTACAGTACTGTGGTTTTTTGTTTGTTTTTTTAAGTCTTACAAAACTGACAGCTGGAAACAAATCCATTACTAGTTCACACTAAGTTTTTTATAGAGTGAGCAAATCAGCACTGCAATATATATAGACGATTTTTTAAAATAGCATTCACTTGGATTTTGGCATAAGTTTACTCAGAAGTCTGGCAGAAGAGATTTTGCTATTATCTTTGAATATACTGAATCTGGCGTAACATGAGGAAAAAACTAATTTTAAAGGCCAGATGAACCAAACCATCTACAGATATTTTTTTTTAATCAACATTTAACAAATAAGTTATAACCTACTCAAACTAGCACTCTTAAATTTTATTCGTTTGTTATTTGGTTTTTTTTAGGATTCATGACTGATCATGTACATTATCCAAAACCACGTTACCTTCTCCCCAATTTATGCGTAATGCAGATATATGTACTTCAGAATGCACGTCAGCGAGCGTTAACAAGAATTCACAATTCTTTTTATATTTTTTCCACTGAAAAAAATACAATTTAAAACATTTTTCTCTGCCTGCCAAGATACAGGCTCTGATAGTGGGATAAAGTCTTCTGAACGGGTTGGTGCACACGCGATTGCTGTGCCGGCGCTGCGGAGGGGTCTCATCCTGAGGGGAGGTTGGTGCGAACAGCGCCTTCACGTAAAGGCAAAACAGCAAACAGCAGTGCTGCACTGTAGCGCCACAACGTTCTTACACCACCTCAAGAATAACAGCGCTTAAATCTATTTCAAAGGCCAGGCCAAAAAAACCCCCAAACCCAAACCAACCAGCCAAACAAAAAAGCAAGAAACAAACAAAAAAACAAACACAAAACCAAAATCCATGACCAACTGAATGTGGTTCAGGTCTCTAGTAAAGCAAATAATGTGCTGCAATTCAAACCAGCTTATTGACCCTAGCAGGAAATTCAGATAGTCCTATGTATACAAGCTACATAAAGAAGAATCAAGATTTATTTACGGAAGCACGAGGAACGACTACCATTGTTCTGAGGGGCCGAATGAGAAACAGCAGTGAAGATGAGGAGAGGCTGTTGCCCTCTTCTCAGTACAAACACCGCTTTTAGCAGCTCTTTCTAAGCCCGACCCAAGTGAAGAGTGCCAGAGGATAACAACAGGGGATGAAGACCCAGACGGAGATGGCAATGCTACAGCCCACCTCCTCTCCCGGAAACCGGCGGCTTCACCCCGGGACCACCGGCAGTCCGGCTGGGGGCGAGGCCCTCCCCGCCGCTGGAGCAGCCGCCGGTGCTGTCCGCTGTGCTGCGCGGCGTCTGCAGCAGGCCGAGGGCATAGCGGGGCGCCTGCTCCGCTCGCCCGCCCGGCCCCGAGGTGGACGAGCCGCGGCCCGTATAGGACTCGGAGGCGGCGGAGGCGGCCGCCCACCGACATGCGCTGCCCGCGCTGCCCTCCCTCAGCATCGCTCCGCACGCGCTCAAAATGGCGGCAAACACCGCCCGCGCGCACGAGCCTCACAGCCGCGCGGCGGCGCCGCCTCCCGGCGAGATGGCGGCGCGGCAGATGGCGGCGCAGGCGGAGGGCCCCGTGTCCGCCCCCCCCCCCCCCCCCCGCGCCGAGCGGGGGTTCTGCGGTAAAGAAAGAAAGAAAATGATAAAGCTGCGGTTACTAGTACAGCTACAAATGATTCAATGGTAAATATAGTTGCTGGGCACGCAACAAGCTTCATTAGAGATATGCAATTACAGACAATAAAAGGGTGACAGGGATGCAAAGAAATGGTCTGCTACACTCTTTAAAACAGGAGTATGGCCTTTAAACGTGAGTTGTCCCACATTCATTCTTCGATATGCAGAGACTTTTAGCAGGAGCTCTGCAGAGGTTTCCCCCCACTCAAGAGTCAGGATAACAAAAGATCCCAACAAAAACCATAAAGCTTGTGTACATCTGTAACTGTTGTAAATATATGTCCTTCTGCGCATGTTTTAGAACACTGTAACACTGCTTTGTTTATTGGCGTGTAATAAACACCACTAAAACTGTTTGCATTAACATTTTGTCTCTGGAACCCCACATACCGGCATCAAAAACCACTCCAGACCCAACCTGGCCGTCACCAGGCCACAGCTCCTTCTGCACAGCGGCAGCTCCACAGCTGCTCAGCTTCAACGCAAGCCCTGAGGGGCACTGGCACCACCGCAGCCCCTCGCCGGGAGCCGCCTCGTGCTCTGCATGGGCACTGTCCTCAATTTCAAGTCCCAGATGGAACTTGCGTATGCGCTCAGCCCCCTCAAACCTACCCCCCCCCCCCCCCGATTTTCTTTTAACAAACATATCTACAGACATACAATTTTACATACCAAAATTATTCATTATTCTTTTGCAAATTCTCACACAGCATTTTGCTAAATTTATTGCTGGGAAAAAAAGGTTATGAAAGCAAAAATTTCTGAAAGCCTTTAATAAAGGACCTGTAACTGAAGACTGAGAACAGCAGATTAATTACTGCAAAGTTTCTAACTACATAAGCTCAGAAAAAAAAAATCTCATCAGTACTTTTAATAAAATCGAGGTAGACAGTAACAATGTATTTTGCACCAAAATGACATAAGTCTTAACATAGATAGATTGGGCAACTAATTTTTTTTCACAATACATTTAACAGAAAATGTGGGTTTGTTTGTGTAAGAAAAGTTGTGATTATTCTCTTCCTACAGTATTCTAAGAAACTGATGTAAAGAACGGAGGAATATTCTTAAGAAGTTTTTAGTTTGTGCACATACTCACCCCTTTTTTTCACCTATAATCTTATAAGACCTTTACAAATCAGAGCTGACTTTGGAAATGAAGTTGACCAGACCTTCTTCAGAGAAAAACTCCAGTAATATTAATAAGATTTCAATCTACAGTGAAATGTTCTACACCGCCGTACAGTATCACCCACATATTGATTCCCCAGGGTGTCTCACTCTACACCAGACTAGAAATTCTGAAGAGGATTCCATTTTGTCTACACAACACGGAAAAAACGGCAAATTCACATGTACTGAACAGTGTTTCCTTAGAAGAAAAGAAGTGGCACTTGTAAAGGTAACCTGGAATGAGAAAAATTTATTTTGAATTTTTCTGTTAAACTTCTGTTAAACTAGATAAAAGCCTGATCAGTGCTCTCATTCCTTCGCACTCAACACAAAGCCTACTGTAGCTTTTTTCCAAACCTTTAAAAAGAAATTAATTCCAGGCTCTGACCAAAGAATTCATCAGGCAACTGGACAGCTAAAAAGAGTAGGAATTTTGCATTACCGGAAAGCCTGTAGAGAAGGCTTAAAAAAATCATTAGAAATACTCGAGCATTAAAGTACACATCCTCTCTTTGAAATTCTCTACAATTAAAAGTCCACCAAAAAGTTACTTTGTCCAGTTCTAGCTTATTCTCTCTAACAGGAATAGGCTGGATAAAACTAACCAGCTGGCTTTCAGAACTGTGTTTGAAACAACTTAAGCCCTTCCTTAAGCATAAATACAGAGATCAAAGACTTCCTCCCCTTCATGATTACCTTTTACTGTATATTTCAACTGGAATACCATTCAGTCTCAGCAGAGATGTGTGAAATGTAAATTAGAGGCAATTTTAGGGCTTCTGTGAAGACAAAGAGGACTTCATCCTTCAGAGAACAAGTATTTTCCACAGCTAGTTTTATTCTCAATTACACCATAATCAAGTGTTGGCAATTATTGTCTTAAAAGCTATGAAAGCAGGATTTCAACCCAGCAAAAAATTTGGTATCAACTCCATATATATACACGTCACTGTCCTATAAAGACCTTCTCTAGAACACTTAATGTTAGCAAGTTTGTACCTACTCAAGGTATGCTCTATTTCAAATATCAGCAAAATTTTGTTTAAGGGACTCATCAATAAATGAAGACATTTATATACTTAATGGAGCCATAATTTTTGTTTTCACTAGTATCAATTACTATCAGAAGAAAAAGCTTGTTTCTCAGTATATAACAGCGATGGCAAATGTGAACAGGAAGAATTAAATACACAAGTGTGTGTCATTAAGTGCATGGCTTAAGTAGGGTTTTGTTTGGGGTTTTTCTTCATACTCTTTTAAAGTGCTTTGTGTGATCCACCATTAAAACATGCTTGTGTAAAGGCAGATGCTAGCATGGTTGATATCATAGGAATACAAAAATTAAGCATTCACGCTATTGCTTTGACTTGAATATTCAAAAAAAAAAGCAAAGGCCCATATATTTAGATACAGATTGATTAGAAATGTGTCTATATCTCTTATATACAACGAAACAACACGTTACACTCAGATTATTAGAACCAGCCTGTTCTGATACAGTTTACAAAGTGACAGAGCCCACAGTAAGGCGATTGCTTTACTTCTCTAATGTAAACACAGCTCAAAGAAGATTATGCCAACAGTTTCAGAGATGAGATGACTTAAATCGGTAAAACCAAAGCAACTGGGCATATCAACCTTTTGTCCCTCTGAGGCTTAGCTCACAAGCTCAGGCTGTACATTTATTCTTTGAAGGACATCTTCTGGCATACAAAAGACAGGATTGACGGCCTTAATTTGTTCTTCTCCTAATAAAGATAGTCCAGCAATTCCAAATAAGGTGTGAAATGGATCCACCTGGGAGAAGAAAAACAACATCAATTAGCTTTTCATTTGTACAGAATGAAGCTTTTGTTTGCCAGCAAGCAAATCTCCATGTCTGGAGAAGACAACGCAACTGAACAAACCTTCATTTGTGCTGACACGTGTTGACAGGCAAGACAACTTCCCTCCCCAGCACAGGTTTACAATACTGTGATTTACAGAGATGCTTGTAGGTTGTCTGCTGCTAAGATGATTTTCACCTCTGAATTTGGAAGGGAGCACTCGCGCATGTCCATTAGCACGCAATATCATAGGGTAAAAGCAATGAATAAAAGTGTTAAAAGTAAATTTGATCATCTACAAGTACCACTTCCACAAATTCCTCATTTGCTCTTCAGCAACATTAGAATGCTCTTTAATGGCCTCTGAATAGAGAACTGTGCTGTAAAATCTTGAGAGGGAAGCAGCAACTTATCGTGCTAGAAAACCGAAAGGGAAAAATACGAGGAAGAAAAACCCCAGAAGAGACAGGAGCAGTTATCTGGTATCCAAGTATTCCTTCACTGCATGAACCTTCCCTAAAAGCAGGTATCAGCACGTAACTGCGATAGGCTATGAAGTCTCATGACATAAGCAGCCTGTCAGTGAGTTAATTAGCCATTCTGCAAAATCCTATCCAAAAGTACCTATGCTATCTGGTGCAGTGTACATCCAGTTTCCATTAGTGGAACTTCTGGATCTTCAGGCAAAGGTTCCATACTGCAGTAAACTGAGCTGAACGACCGTGTTATAGCCACATACGGGATCTCCAACCACTGACTGCAGCCTGGAAGGTTCAAACTGCACTAGCACAGCAAGCCTTGCTCCTCAACCGTTTGGCGACCACGTTACAGGTGTGGTCAAAGCGCAGAGATACCTTTACTTGCACCTTCCCAGAATGAGTACGTGGCCATTAGAGGAGGGGTAAAATAAATAAGTATGTAGCAAAATAACAGTAATAAACAGTACACTTTAGGAATGGCAAGACAGAATTTACTTGTACAGATGGACAAGCCCAGAAGGGGAGACAGTTCCTAACGGGAAGTGTGCACATGAAGTCAGAGATCCAACCTCTTCATGAACAGTATGTATGTTCAGAGAAACCCAGATTTCTAGAAGATGTATCTACTGCTATATTGTCTGCTCCCTTTCTGCAATTTTCTTTAAAGCAAATAAAAAAGGAAAAACCTGCTGAGTTACAACTAAGAACTAATAAGCACAGCTACTAAGTTAAGTTATCAAGAACTAGCTGCTTAGAACTTAAAAAAAGATGACAGAGCTGTCCTATTTTCAAGTGGTTCAAAACCTGAAATACAATCACAATGTCAAATCAAGAGTAAAACCTAGAACTAAGTTAAAAATACCCCAAATTTTAAAAAGTCCCCAAACCCCAACCCCCCGACAACAACAACAAAAAAACACCAAAAAAACCCCCACACCACCACCCCAAAAAAAACCCCCAAACCAACAAACAAAAAAAACCCCAAACCACCACCAAAAAAAAACCAACCAAAAAAAAGAGCAAAAAACAACAGGGTCTGTTAGGAATGAGTTTCTGCAGGAACAAAGCAAAAACCTGTAGGTGTCAACATTTCTATGGCAGTGCCCACTTCAACAACAGATGACAGGCAAAAACAATATGAAATGACTGCTAACATAATATGCAAAAACTCCTCCAAAGGTGCCTGATCTCCCTCGATCTGGAAGAAAGGCGCTTCAAAGTTGCTGTTCTAGCAAGATAGAGATAGGTCAAGTTTAATCTCGAAGCCAGAAAAGCATTAAGACTTTTAAGTGTTGGGCTTTTCTTGGAGAATCCTAAAAAGGGAAAAAGTGTTTCTGTGAGGTCCTTAGAAATACAAAAACCTTCCCATTTGAAGAACACCAAAACACTTTCCAAATGACAGACGAGAGATTTCCCCCCCTTCTCCAAGTGGGAATAATGCATCAGATTGCAAAGAATCATACAATCATAGAATTGTTTTGGTTGGAGGGGACCTTTAAGATCACTGAGTCCAACCATTAACCCACCACCGCCAAGCCCACCACTAACCCACGTCGCTCAGCACCACGCCTGTCCCTGTTAAACACCTCCAGGGATGGCGATTCCACAACTGACCTGGGCAGTGCTTGACAGCCCTTTCTGTGAAGAAATTTCTCCCAATATCCATCCTAAACCTCCCCTGGGGCAACTTGAGGCTGTTCCCTACTGTTCCTTGGGAGCAGAGACCGACCCCCCCTCGCTAACCCCCTCCTTTCAGGGAGCTGTAGAGAGCTAGAAGGTCTCCCCTCGGCCTCCTCTTCTCCAGGCTGAACACCCCCAGGGCCCTCAGCCGCTCCTCACCAGACATGTGCTCCAGACCCCTCACCAGCTCCGTTGCCCTTCTCTGGACACGCTCCAGCGCCTCAATGTCTGTCTTGTTGTGAGGGGCCCAAAACCGAACACAGCACTCGAGGTGGGGCCTCACCAGTGCTGAGGACAGGGGATGGTCACTGCCCCAGTCCCGCTGGCCACACTGTTCCTGATACAGAATGCTACTTCAGTTTATAATGCATTTGTGGAGAAAGGAGAAGACATGGTTGGCTGCAACAAACCCAGCTAAAACTCCCCCCTGACCATTGACAAATAAGCAGCCAAGTGTCCTACAGAAATTGCACTAGGGTCTCATAACACTTACGTTTATCTGTCCAGTACCTTTGAAAAATACAAATTTTATTTGCCATTTTACCTGCACGGTTGAAACCAGAGAGAACAGACCAGCTAAACTATAAATGCTCTCTCAACCAAGCAGAAAATCCATACCACCAGCCTCTTCATCATGTTATCACAAAAGCTTCTTCCTCCCTCATCTAGACAAATGCCAGTGAGGGGATTTATTCAGTGGCTGGGCTGGCACAGCACAAAAGTTAGCATATAAGGATTCTTAATAAAATTATGACTCAAAACCTCTGAGAGAGATGAAGACTGCTTAACCTGTGCTGGACTCCTGCTTGCACATTATTTTTACATAACAAACCCCCCCCAAAAAACCCAAAACCCACACATCCCCAAAACCCCACCACCAAACATGGTATTTTTACAGAGATCTCCCAAGTGGTCTGGTGAGAAATGATTTGTGTGGTATGTGTTATGGGAACCAACCCAGAATTTGTGAGGAATGGCAACTGACTTCAGCGGGGCAGACTACAGTGCAAGTGCGATACACAACTCGTGCTCCCCAAGAAAGCCTTCAACAGCAAATCTGCCTTATTCTTTCCTTCAAAGTGAACTGCAGGCTCTGCAAAACGCTTACACCTGAGTCACAAGTTCAGTTACACTCAAACAAGAAAGTTTACTTTTTCAGTTGAAATTTTCAAGTAAGTGTATTTTATTTAGCAAAGGATTATTTACCATATCTCCTGGTCTGTCAGCAAATCCTCCAGTCTCCTCGTCCTGGCAAGCCAAAATAAAGCAGCGCAGTTTCTCTCTGTCAATCCAATGTAATCTACCAATCATCTTCAAAGATGCTAACACCCACCAGGAATAGCACACATCGGGCAACTGGTGAGCAGAGAAGCAGATTGTTATTTGATTTTGTTTTAAGCGTGACGCTGCAAATTTTATTGGTGATATTGGAAATGATTAGGTGTCTGTCATAATATTGTTGCAGAGAAAAAAACACTTAAAGAGTGTTCTTTGGGGTAAAAGAGAAGGAAGCTCCTGCATGCAGTCTCTCTTCAGAGACGACTCAAACTGAGCATAGTTAAGGACTGCATTACAAGTGTTAGTGACAAAATTAAGAATCAAAATGAAGGCCTGAATTTTATGAAATATTTACTAAATATTTCAAAGAAGTCATGACATTTTCCAGAATTACTTCAAGTTTTAGAAAAAATAATCTCTATTGAGGTTTGAACAAACAAAAGAAGCCACCTAATACCTTCTCTGGTCGTCCGTTGAGACCTCCAGAAGGTAACTGACGTTCACAAAGCCACCAGCCCAGCAAATCAACGTTTATTTGATGCAACTGGTCTGTTATAGCCAGAAATCCTGTGCAACAATAGATCTAAAATTACAGACATAAATTTTTTGTGTATTTAAAAACTAAGTATAGTTTACCAGACTAAATGCAGGAAGAACTCAAAGCAGGAATACAGTCACACAAACACAATACAAAATAAGGGCACATTTCAGCTTTTAGTTTCAAAGTAGTTTTACTTTTCCATTATAAAAGTACATTACTGTTACAGTTGCTTTTGTATAAAAGTACCAGTTACACAATGTAATTACAGAACAGTAAGATTTTACTAACATAAGACTTTAATGCAAGGTTTGGAAAAAGATCCCGAAAGATGAGGCAGAGCCATACAGGGTTTTTTTTTGTTTTGTTTTGTTTTTGGTTGTTTTTGTTTTTTTTTTTTTTTTAACAAACAAACTCTCAAGTCAGAGTGCTCACACTTATTTCTGCAGGCTGATGTGGCCTTTATGACAATTTTGCATCCAGCCTGTGGATTGTTCCTGTACGTGCCTCTTGCCCTAAGGCTGGTAAAGAGCACACTGGAGACCAAATCAATTCTCTAGCAAAAACAGGCTAACCCCGATCATTAGCTATCCTGGCAACCCCACGTACATCTAGCCACGTCAGGCTTGCTTTCAACGTGCCGTGCAATTTATGTGCAGATTAATCCCTGTTTATTTTTTCCTGGGAAATACCATTTACAGTGCAACAGCATACTCCAGTCACGTTTCACGCGGTCACTAAGAAAGCAGCCAAGCACAAACTGCAAGAAACGGCAATGTCAGCTGAAGCCTGCTCATAATGGTCTTTTCCTAATAAAACACGCACCCCAAAAGGCAACAAAAAACCCAACAAAAGCACACATCAACAGGGATGTGCCTATCCAAGAATACTGCAAAATAAATGTGATATTCCTAGAAAACTTCTGAATTACTGTGCATGCAGAGTTGCCCTTTACAGCATCTTAAGGAGTATGCAAATATGCACAGATCTAATCCTCCCAGGACGTGCCAGCTGCAAACAGAGTGGGTTCAGCTACTTCATCTGACTCCCCTTAACACTAGACCACGGTCCAGCCTTTTAGACCATACGGGCAATGCTACTGTAGCTAAAACTCATAAGATAAGCTACGTGTACCTGGTTTAAATTCCCCACCCGTCCCTGCCCTCCGATTTAAAAGAAGAGTGAGAGGAAAAAAAAAAAAAAAAAAAAAAAAAAGAACCACAACACTTTTTCTGAACAAAATACCTCTAGTATTTTCATGTGCTGAGGTCAATCCTGGTTACTGCATTGCTCACCATAATTATGCAAAATAAACAGGTGATTGTAACAGCATTAAAATATTTTATTAAAAGTTGATTTCTATTCATAACTTCAAGTGAAGTGCAATAATCCCTTCCATGAAAAAAAATAAAAATAGGAAAGGTAGTTTTTATGTAAATTTTCTGCTGGAAGATGTCATTGAGATTCTCTTCCTTGAGAGATCCCTTCATTTGATCCAATTACACTACTGCATTCTCTTCTCAACTACATTTTACTGAGCATTTTTCAGAATTCACCGTCACTAGTAAAACAATTTTTACCGCCTACAACAAAACATGATAAATGTTCCCATGCTTGAGTTAGGCATCTCATCTTAAAACTGACTTTCCTCAAAAAATTAACAGAGCCTCCCCTTGAGCAGGTTCACGTCTCATTTTCACTTCAGTTCATCAGCAGATAAATATCAAACATATTATATAATTGACCTTTACGTTTCATTATGATTTGTGGCAGACACAGTGATAGATCTTGTCCAACGTCTCCATTAAAGCCCATTTCAAATTTTCCAAAAATCCTCACACCACCTATTCCAACATCATTATGTAAAGACTGAAACACAGTCCTAAAAGTTGTTCCCTTATGATCTTGCGCTTTTTTGCCCCTGACTATAACCTCCCAAGTCTCTACTCATCTTCTCAGACTTATCTACCTATTTGTTAATTTATTTTAACTAAGGTACTAGAATCAGGCACGTAGGAAACAAGAAAGGTACATCCATTGACATCACTGACAGATGTAAAGAAACATTTATAGGCAGTAAGTGATGCTTACTAATTTAAAACATTTTTCACATGAAGAAAAACTTTACCTGTCCTGCATGTGATTCAGAACCTGGTCTGCAGCCAAACCCTCCATCAAAGTTCATACAGGACAAAACAAATTCTACTGCTTTCCCCACATCAACAGCATCCAGCCTTCCCTGCAAGTCAGAAAAGGAACAAACGCGCTTTATACCGACCAAGATCATTACCAAGAGAAGATTCTGTACTTGTGCAAGTAATGGTTTAGGACTTACCAGAAGCGCAAGAGTTGCTGCAGCACAGAAGGAGAACCTTGTATCTATTTCTCCTAGGATGTGGGGGGTAGGGAACGAAATAAGAGTGTGTTTATTAACAACAACAATCACCACTGAAAATAAGGAACAAAAAATTAAAATACAAGGTTGTACACTCAACAACGAAAGTGAGCCAAACCCTGTCCCCCAACTGTTTCCTCTTCCAGCCTATGGTTTATTTCCTCAGTAATTTAGAAAGTGTACATTACAACTAAAGTGCTCTGTATGTTTACTGCACATAAAAGCAAACAACTCATTTTGAGCTGGTGTAGAGTCAGATATAGATCCAAATCAATTCCACCAGTGGTAACTTACAAGCAACTATGTAATTTTAGAGTTCATCTGTAGTGTCCTACTAGATAATTGCAGAGCAGTGGACTCAAAAATACTCGGACACAGCTCTTGATCTGCCTTAAACTTGGGCAGAAGTAGAAGCCATTTTTCTTTTTAGAGGAAGACTGAAGTTGCAAGTTTTCTTCTGCATGTTTATACCTGGAAGCTAAACCAAAACCACTACACCTATAGCAGAATGGTCGCTCAGCAAGCCCATACCAGTATAACTCTCCTAGCACAAACTGAGCAATTAACACGTCAAAATTTAAAATTGAACCCAGCCAGAAACATTCATTTTTTTGGTCAAACTGATGCCGAGACTTTTCTTCTTAAGAAACCCACAAGCTGAAACATGTAAAACAAACGTGCTGGTTTATACTACATCGGGTATCGCACTCCTTCAGTTGTACTGTCACCGCCCTTCAGAAATAACGTAAATCCCTTGCGCATGCAGCACGTGTTTCAACACTTTTAACAAAAAGGATGCGGCAAACGATGAACCATTTTAACACAGGCGTAGCAGCTGCCTTTACAGCAGCACATGTATACTGCCATGATCTTGATTGCTGAATTTTACTAGAACAATAACATGAGTGATATGCTATAGATTTTATTAAAATTTAAGCGTTCCATGTATTTTTAAGTAAGTATTTTTACTTAGATACTTTAACACTTAGATAAGTATTTAACTTAGATACTTAAATACTTCGATAAGTATTTTCAGAGTGACTAAATATTTATGCTACAGCTTAAAAATACCACCTTTGCTCATAAAGAGTTTATATGCAGAAACAAAATCAGTATTAGCACAAGTTCATGAGTACAAACCCAGGTTTTCCTCATGCCCATATACTGAAAGATCTTTTCACAGCTGACATAGATTCTAACTGACTGCCATTAAATAGCAAGCATAAAATATTCCTTAAGGAATAGCGTATCTAGTATATGAAAGTACTACTTTGTTATAAGTATTACTACTTTGTACTACAAGTTACAAATGGCCAAAGGTTTTCATCTTTGAGAGCCGGACAATTTATTTTTAATACAGAATGCAACTGAAGTTTAGACTATTTATGAAAGGAATGAAACACAACTCTGTCCTTCACAAAACCTCCTTTTTCATAACTCAGAAAATAAAAGTGTTCACATGCGATACACAAGCAAAAAGACCATCCAAGGAAACTTCATTTCACAGACTTACACACATCAACCTAGTCACTAAATGTTAAAGATCTAGAAATTACCCCATTTGTCTCCAGCAAATGATCCATCTTCTTTTTGCAAGTTCTGTATATATTCAACAATTTTATTTACATCAACAACATGGAGACTATCATATAAGATAAGAATCTGGGGAAAAAAAAAAAGACACAGTAACAATCAAAGAGAGGCAAATATATATTTTTTTAATTATTTCTTTAAAAAAAGTCCTGGATTTATAAGACTTTATTTAGTTGACTGTGAATACTATTTGGTAAGGTTTATTAACATAAAATTTCATTCACTGCAGTTCATTATCTCTGTGTAAAAACTTTAAGAAATTCTCAAATAGGCAATTCAAGCTGAACTCTTTCATGCTTTGTTGTTTTCCAGCTTCCAGCTCTCCTTTCAAAAGTAGAATTAGGTTTATTTGTTTTTACGCTAGCATTACGTAGAACAGAGTTTTGGTTATGGTTAATTTTGTAATGGGATAATGACATCCTAGACTTACAAATCTGTCTTTTGCTGCTACTTGGATATGTGCAAGTGTAAGTTAAGCAGCTGGTTACTAATACCACTGCCAGTCCACGCCTGTCAGCAATGAACAGCTTCGAATTCTAAGATTTTTATTTACGTTCCATTTTTAAATATAATGAGTAACGACTGAGGGATCTGGGGTTGTTTAGCCTGGAGAAGAGGAGGCTGAGGGGAGACCTTATCACCCTCTACAACTACCTGAAAGGAGGTTTTAGAGAGATGGGAGCTGACCTCTTCTCCCTGGCGACAAGTGATAGGACAAGAGGAAACGGGTTCAAGTTATGTCAGGGCAGGTTTAGATTGGATATTAGGAAGCATTTTTTCACTGAAAGGGTTATTAAACATTGGAATAAGCTGCCCAGAGAGGGGGTGGATTCACCATCCCTGGAGGTGTTTAAGAAAAGGGTAGATGAGGTGCTTAGGGACATGGTTTAGGAGTGGTGGTGTTTTTATCAGGGCAGGTTAACGGTTGGACTTGATGATCTTAAAGGTCCCTTCCAACCTCACTGATTCTATGATTCTATGAGTAGAACCAACCTGCAATTAATTTAAGAAAAAGTATGAACAATTTGATTAGGCACAAACTGTACAGTCAATATATTCTGGAAGAAAAATAAAGGTCATAGTAGGGAATGCAAAGTTTTCTGATCTAGCGCTTATTTGGGCCAGTAAAACCGTATGACACAATGTCACATGAAAACAACAATACTATTTCTGAGCCCCAGCTGACTTTGTGTTTTTACTCATAACTTGCATAATCTGTAAAGAGCAAAAATAAGAACTTTTTATAAATAGCATAATAGAAAGAACAGTTGAAACTAAGCAATATTATAGTGCCAATCCTGAAAACTACCAACAACTGACTTTGAACACCTGTAGTTAGCTGAAATCTTTCAATTGTTGCAAAAAGAGAATGTACCACTCCAACAGAAAATATATAATCACAGCACGTTCCTGAAAAAGCAAATCTGAACAGATTATTATTAATTGTAATCAAAGGAAGATGTGACACGACCCTTTAAATATTCTGGATACACAGGCAGGACTAAACGGTGTTTGTTCACTAAGAACATGAATGCTTAAATTTAAATTAAATTTACCACAACAATCCTACATCAGCACTTGCTAACACTTTTCAGCTTCACAGATCTAGAGATGCATCCAGTTAACTTGAAAGTATCGCCTAGTAACATCAAGTATTTATTTAAAAACTACATCTCAATATGTAAAAGTAAATAGCCTCAAATTGTACCCCCTTCTCCTTATATGGGATTAGAATTTGCGAAAGGAGTTTGATTGGACAGTTTGGAAAAGCCTATACATCACAGCCTAAAGAAACTGTAGTTTCCTGGTTCTCAAAGTACTCAGAATAATTCTCGAGCTAAAGTGGGGATAAATATCAACTTTAGAGCAGATAATACATGACAGGACTCATCACTGACCCAAGAAAATAGCATTCCTCTGTCCTGCCTCAGGGTTTCAAATCCAACACTCTTTCTTCCTAAAACAGGATGCTATCTTATTTATTTTTAACACCATTTAAATATTTCTTCCATAAGATTAGACTTGAGATACATTATGCAATCAATCAAGTAATTCTTCAGAAGCATTTGAGCCTTTTCAGTACTTTTTTTACACGACATGAGAAGAACAAAAAAAACCCACCCAAACCAAAACCAACCCAAACCCCATGCACA
The DNA here is from genome assembly GCF_965231255.1 of Vanellus vanellus. NCBI lineage: Eukaryota > Metazoa > Chordata > Aves > Charadriiformes > Charadriidae > Vanellus > Vanellus vanellus. The sequence continues at coordinate 82,711,498 of NC_138910.1, read as the reverse complement.
AGAGATAGCGAGAAATTAAATCTATAATGGAGATAGTTGCAGTGGAAAAAACAAGACTGAGAATTACTTTTTCCTCAGGGGAAGAGTACACTCCAAATAAATAAATAAAATGCTCAGCAGACTAGTACAATTTTTAAATCATACACAAAAAAAGCAGATTTGAGGAACACAACAAGAACTGTCTACCACGATGTTTCTTTTGTACAGTACTAAAGTGTAAACAGACTACACAAAATTATATATATATATTACATAAATATACAGGCTATATAAATATTACATATTTATTAATGTTACAATATATAGCAATCATATAGTAATATATGCATTAAAAAAATCCAAAACTTTACTCTTATTCTGTTCATACATATCTTTCACCTCAATGTAAAATAAGAATTCATAAAATCCAAAATTACCTACAAGAAACTCCAGTAAAACCTGCAGCTAAGAAGTATTTCAAGGCTGTTACAAAATATATCAAGAATGCAATCACCATTAAACGATAATTAAAAGCACAAAGTTCCCAAATCTGACATTTTTTTTAGGAAATATGACAGCTAAATCCTAAAGTTTTGTCCATTAGATTTTATCTTTTTAATAAGGGACTAAAGTAGGTGTTTTGTTTTTTGTTTTTTTTTTTTCCCAAAACCGACCCTGTTACACTTACCTGGACAGCGCTGAGGGTATACAGAAGATGAGGATCATGGCCTATGCTGGCACTTATTCCGCCACATTCATGTTGACACGATTTGATGAACTCCAGAATTTCTTCTTTGTTCATTCGGTGCAGCTGCCCCATGAGATCCATTGCCGTCAGCCCCCAGTAAACACCGCTCATCCGCAAATACTCCGACATACAGTACTCCTAAATGGTGCATTATTTGAGTTCTTAATCAGATAAGCACATCATCAATACAGAGCGATGAAAATACGTTAGTTAACATTTACACGCAGTTTGCAATATGTCAACAATCTTCCATCCCATTAACAACTTACCATGTACCAGCCACGCACAAATATTCCGTACACTGTGCACAGGCATACATACACGCAGGCATGTGCACATATATGTACCTACACACGCTACATTCACTTCCTCCCCTGTATTTTCTAGTCCAAAGTAGCTCAGTGTCAAATTAAAGACATACAAGCAGTTAGGCACCAATTCACTGAGGTCATCAGTTACTCTCCTGGCACCCAAACCACCACTCAAATTATGGCCCCAACTAGGCTCAAAAATAAAAAGTCTAACATTTAATGAAACTTACTTCCAGGTGCCAAAATTGCCACAAACTGAAGTTGCACTAGGAAGTGGAATCTCATACTGAATTCTCTTATATTGATTACATCACCCACACTACCCATAAACATTATTTTCTAGACGTGGTACTTTTTAAGCACAAGAACAGAAATCATAAGCAACAGTGCCTGGAGCTCTTTTGTGGGCAGTAACGATAACTGCAACTTTCCTCTTCTTCAGACATAAGCAGTTGGTGACGTTTTTCACCTGCTGGAACGGGAATCCCGCTGTTGCGGGCCACATCTGACAACCTGTGACTATCGAACCAATGCTCGTTCAAGCGTTCCCAAACTGAGCACGCCCGCGGCAGGGCTGTGTGAGAATCAGCCTCTTGTCCCACCAAACGCACACACGTGGCTAAACTCCCTGTGCATTCTGGCCGATGGAGGAGCAACACGCAGTTCATTTCCCAGGTCTCAGAGTAATTCTAGAGCTAAACTGGTAATCTTCAAACTTATACTCAGATAATACATGCCAAAACTCATCACAGACCTAGGAAAATTAACAGAGACATCCTTCTTTTATACTTTGGACTGCAGGGCAAGAAGCAATCGGCTTGTGAGCGTGCGCCTGACCCTCGACGGCGAGCAAGCGCACGCAGCGCAGCTGTACCGAGACAAATCGACACCTACGTAATCATCTTTCTTTGTTCCATACGAAGCTATATACTCCGCGTGTTTCTCCGAAAGCAGCGCGCTTGGGGCATCGGGTTTTATTATAACATCCTTTTGCGGCGTCCCCTGCAAAAAGTACCGAGAAAAAGTCAGTTGTGTTGTCAGTTCGAGAGGTTTTAGCTCCCGGGTGTAACGTAACCGACACTACCGGCGAGAACAGGACGCAGACATCGCCATCCGCCCCTCTGCCTGACCGGATCCCCCCCACCCCCACCCCGGGAAACGCACCGGCCGACACCTTTCAATAAAGCTGAGAAAAATCACCAATTCGCCACAAACAAACTGAAAACCCGCACGAAGGAGCCCTTCACCGCGCGCCCCGGCCCGGCCCGGCCCGGCCCGGCCCGGCCCCGCCGCCGCGCTCCGCAGCCCGCTCTGGAACCGGCACAGCCCGCCCCGGCACAGCCCCCGGCGGGGCCCGCGGCCGGAAACCCGCGGGTGGCGGCGGAGGCGCGGACCGGGCCGGCGCTGTCCGCGGCGCGGCGAGCAGCACCCACCATCTTCGCCGCCCGCGCCGGAAGGAGCGTCACCTTACCTCACGTCACGCCGCGTCGCGTCGCGTCGCGTCGCGTCGCGGGGCGGGGCGGGGCGGGGCGGGCGGAGCGGCGCCGGCAGCGCCTCACTGTGGCGGCCCGGCCCCGGCCCCGGCCCCGGCCCCGGCCCCGCCCCCGCCCCCGCCCCCGCCCGCCGGCAGCCGCGGCCCGGCCCGGGACAAGGCCCCCAGCGGGACCTGCCGCCCAGGCACCCTCGGCCACCTGGAGCTGCGGGCGCGGCCCGGCCGCTGCCGGCTCCCGGGGGGCGGCGGGCGGCTGTCGGCGCGGACAGCGGGGCGGCGCCGGGAGGGCCGTTGCCTTCCGCGGCTGTGCCGGGCCCGGCCCTGCGGGGGCGCCGCCGCCCTCAGCCGCTGTGGCTCCCGCAGGTGCGGGTGTCCTGAAACGGGCGCGGGGGTAAAGGTGATGTACACCAACTCCCGCGGCGCGGGACCACCGCAGGCACGACGTTTAGAAGCAGCTGCAGTTTCCTTCTGTCACCTCATCTCTATGGGAAGGCAAATCCAAGAATTTAAAACACGAAGCGGGTAAGGAGGGGTGACCGCCCGTCTGTCCCAAAACACACTCCCCGCTTGGAGCTCTCTGGGGTGGTCACGCTGTCGATTACCGATGTGAGATGCGGCACATCGCCCCCGCAGAACCCCACCAGCAGGAACATCCCGTCTGGATTCCATACAAGGAGTACGATGTATGATGCTGGCTGGCACAGAACTGTCACAAATAAGGTCTATTTTTTACATATATCAAGTACTTATCAAGGATGTTGCATTATTGGTCTTCCTGTGGGTAAATAGGTCGGTGATTTATAGTGATTAAACTCTTTATTTAAAGACCTGATTTCCCAGGTGGCCTACCTGAGATGTAAGCGTTGCAAAACTGGTACCTGATGGCAGCAATCGTGCCATCCAGCACTAAGTGCAGGAGATGGATGAAAGACCACAGCAAGGCAAAGACAGCTTGGTGAGAACTTGCAAACGAATCAGAGGATTGTTGAGGTTTGAAGGAACCTCTTGAGACCATTGAGCACAACCACCTGGCCAAGCCGGGTAAGCTGGAGCAGGCTGTCCAGGACCACCTCCAGCTGAGTTCTGAGCATCTCCAGAAACCCCACAACCACTGTACACCATTTCTCATGATAAAAAATAAAAGTGTTTTCTTGTGTTCCAGTGGAATCTCACGTGTTTTAATTTGTGTCCGTTGCCTCACGTCCTGTCTGTGGGCACCACTGAGGAGAGTCTGGCTCCCTCCTCTTCATTGCATCCCACCAGGTATTTATGCACACAGGTAAGGTGACTCCCAAGCCTTCTCCTGCCCAGGTGAACAAGTCTCAGCGTTAACCTCCCCTCACACCACAGATGCTCCAGGCCCTTAATCACCTTTGTGGCCCTGTGCTGGACCCCCTCCAGGTAAGTCCGTATCTTGTGCTGGGGAGCCTCGAACTGGACACAGCACTGCAGGTGTGGCCTCACCAGCGCCGAGTAATTTGTTCAAGAAGTCCAGGGAAGGTTCACTCTGCCGGCACCACAAGAAGGGTCTATCCAAGGGTAGAAAAAAAAATATTTAAAATCTCACAGTTCCTCCTCAGCTGTTCTTGCTGCAAACATAGCTATATAGACTGATGGAAAGGAATAATAGGTTTAAATATACCGGATTTGAAATAAACATGTTTTCATAAGTCATTCTTAAGGAAAAGCTACACACTTGCACTTGAAGTGAATCATTGTGAGGATTAAGGCATGGACTCCAGAGTGGTAAATGAAATCCGCTTTATTAAGCAAGCGTGCTCTTTATATACTTTTCTACCAAGGCCAGTAATTTTCTACTTTACTTGTTTACACCATCGCATACTCTGAAAGATCACGTTCCCACCAAAAAGGGAATCTCTCTTCCCTGTGAGCAGCACCTCCTTATCTAGGAAGTAGCTTCACACAACTTCATCGTCTGCCAAAACAGTGCTGCAGCTGCTTATTCCTCCCTATTCTAACACACTTAACCCTTCTTTTGCTTCAGTCCCCCACAAATCATCCTAATTGAACATTTACTTGCTTATGTGAGCGTAACAGCGCAAAAGGCCGCATTCTCTCAGGCCGATATTGTTACTGTGGGATAGTGTCCAAATCCTGCAGACAACGGCAGAGCACAGAATGGGCACCGCCACTCAGCCGCTGCAAGCAGGAGCACAGTAGGAACTGAAGTACAGCTGTTAACGTATTTCAGACACGGGACAACTTACCCAAAATACAATTTAAGTGATGTTACAAAAAACAAAACAAAACAAAACAAACCAACCACACTTCTCTTAAAAAAAAATTTATTGGAATGCAGCAATGACTGTCAGCAATAACATTCTGATCATCTGATTTTATAGTGAGAACACCTTGCACTGTGAGGTTCTCGTTTCTTGCGCATTTTGCATTTGACCAACCAATCACTTTGGAATTCACAACCTTTAGAAAATAGCAGCTTTGTTAGTCAGGAATGAAGTGGGAGACTGGACAGGGAGAACATAAGTAGTGCTCAATAATGTACAGAATAAAAAGATTTTGAAGGAAAGTTGCCTTTTCCTCTGTGCCTTTTTAATTCTATTAAGAAATGCACTAAAATCCTCTTCCATGAGAATACAGAACACTACAGCAGTGCCAGACACTTTATACATTTCTTTAAGCCTTAAATTTGCCAACATGTTCACGAGCTATGATCATCCTTTGAATCTGAGCAGTTCCCTCATAAATCTGAAAAGAAGAATTGCAATAATGTTAGGTGATGATTTTTCAAAAGGTTTTAACAGATCTACACTACTAAACGTTCATGGCACTAATCCAGTGGGGACTGGGATGTGCAGAAAGACAGAGAAAACAGAAAATTCCAGTGTGACAGAGTACCTAGTGGGCTAAATGGAATAAATCACATACAAGACATTGAGAGGCAGCCTTGTTCTCTCAGGTCCTTGTACCTAAACTCAATAAGGTTTTCATGAAAATAAACAGACATGGGTAAAAAGGACAAGGAACACTTCTTATCTGAGGAAGAAAATACATCGTTTAGGTTTTACAAAGTAAGATTTAAAACAACAGGTGGAGGGGAGGAGGTGACATGCTGACACTGTTGTATTTTCTTTGATGAGCTTTTCAAGGTGATAACAAATGTTCTCCTTGATCCATTTATTTTCATTGTTTCTTGTTAACCAGTACTCTCTCCCATACAGTTTTGGGTTTTTGTTTTGTGGGTTTTTTTTAATCATGTATTCTTGCATTTTCTTCTAGAAACAGTCTGCATCATCCCTCTGTTCTATTTGGTTGCTGGAAGCAAAGTCAAAAATGGACAACAAAGCATACACGAAGCTCTAATGCTGAGGGAGGCCATACACTCCACTGGTGTACTGCAATGCAGCGCCAGGGCTGAGGCAAGAGGGGTTTAAGTGCTTCAGCTCCCAGTTCTGCCAGAACCTGGTTTGGCAAATTGCTCAAATTCATGCAAATTCACTTTCTCGTTCACTTACAGGAATAATCTTACCAAGAACCTTACAAAGCTTTTTGAAAATAAAGACACTATAACCTGTGTTCACATTGGTTTTCTGTTCAGAAGAAACTGCTCATTCCCAAAGTGAATTCTCTGACTGGTGCTGCTTATCCGGTTCATGGAGCAGATTGTGTTTTGTGACTACGCGGTGCCTTCTGGAGCAAACTGAAATGGAAGCTCTGCTGAAATGGAAGCTCAGCCTGCCCGAACTGCTCGTAGTGCAGTTGTGGGGGTCTCAGCAGCCACTCCTGCAACTTACCGATCTGCTCCAACTGCACTGAACTACTTGCTGATGAAGACAGCCATGGAACTCAAGTGTAAAGACATCAAAACTCTCACGCTCTTAAGTACTAACAAGAAAGGCTTTGGTTTATAAGCCAATGGAAATAAGTTTCAAGAATCACTGACAATTAAAGAAGGGAAGTTTTCCAAATTTGAGAAAGGAAACTAAGTTAGAGTTTCTACCAGCGTAGCCTAGATTTGTAGCCAGACGAACCTAGAGCAGAGTAAGGACACGTAAAAACGTTACCAGTAAACACAGAAGGGTGTAATACTGAAAAAGATCAAATATATGGAAGAAAAGTTGGAAACCCAAGTTTTTATACATGAAACATGGCCAAAAGCATATACCATCTGGAATTGGGCAGCAATATGGTAAAGCACAGTGAAATGCAAGGTATAATCAAGAGACATGGACAAGATAATTATAAAGACAAAAGCCTTTCCTGAATTCTGTTGGGGATGACGCAGAACAGAAAAACACCAAAAATGTAATGCTAAATCTGATTCATCTGAACAATTAAAAAAATAAAAGTCTATTAGCCATACATTCATGATGGATCAGTGTAATAGAAAATCTAAATAACTGGGATCCTGTAAAATAAATCTCAGCTTTCAAATAAAGTTCTAAACCCTCACACCATCTTTCTCTAGAAAAGCACGCAACCTGACAGGAAAAAAGCCCAATCATAATAAAGTTCAATTAATCATTCATTTCCTCACTCACGGGAGTGCAATTAGTTCTAAGAACCTTTACATTCCAAAATAGTGGGTGTCTTTCCTTAAATAGAGAAAAATAAATTCTTGGCTAGTGAGAATAATACTTTTCATTTTAAAGTCAGCTGTAAGAGAAATATTAACTTCCTAGAGTGTTAAGAACGGCAGGTGTTACAGCCAACTAACAGGACAGGTCATGGTCCGCATGCAGTTCTTGGTATCATCTATTTGGATATATTTTATATAGTGGCTGTTAATGTCATATAAAGTCATAATGTCAATAAAGATTACTGGTTTTGTGGAACACAAGTAAAATATTCATGTTGAATAAAGAACTGTAGTGTGGTAAATGCTAATAGAAGAATTATGACATGACGGAATAATTTCTCGGCAGTAACACTGCAGAAAAAAAATTGGGGATTACAGGTGACTATGGACTAAACATGAGTAAATATGAGCAGGTTTTGTTGTAAAAAGAAAAAGGCTAATCACTCCAAGTTGTGTCACAGTTGTGTTAATACAATACAGGCAAGATAATCATTCCACGATACTCAGTACTGGTGGTATCTCAACCCAAGTATTCCACCCATCTTACGATAGCAGAGTTTCAATCACAAGGTTTAGAGCACAGCAACAAATGGTGAAGAGGCTGGAAACAGAAAGGAAAAGAAAACCAACAAACACCCAACGAAACAAAACGCCCTACAACTTATGAGGAAAAAGGTGAAGAAGCTGCTTTAGCGTTCAGTCTGAGAGGAAAGCTGAATCACAGGGAGGCACCAGTCCAGGCTGCACATGGAAGGTCTGAGGATTTCACTCACTGAAGGTTTTCAAGAACAGCATTATACATAAACCACCTCTACTTACAGAATACTAAAGCCAGCATTGATATTTTGATCATTTTTTTCTACAGTTTTCTTTTTTTTTTTCTAGGAGTTCAAAAGCTTCAAAATTAAAAGTCCCAAGAATTTGAAAGGGTTTTACCACATGGAAGGGGGGGGGGGGGGGGGGGGAAGATAAAACATAATTTATTTCTCTTACGTGGGTTGAGTTGTTGGTCCAGTGCAATGACTTTTGTAAGCAAAAAGTTGCCTGATTTGAATGTCTTTTTCTCTAAATTGAAAGATTATTGTTTTCAAATGAAAACCTTTTTTTTTTTTTTTTATGTGTACATCATGATGAAATAAACAGCCATTAGTTTATTTTATACAAAATTTATGCATTGCTATAAAGATCACATTCTCTCTTTTACTTACCTGGTAGATTTTAGCATCTCTCATTAGTTTTTCCACAGGATATTCAGTATTAAATCCATTTCCTCCAAAAATCTGTACTGCATCCGTAGCTACCTGGTTTGCAATGTCACCAGCGAACGCCTTTGCAATGGAAGCGTAGTAGGTGTTCCTGCGACCAGCGTCGACTTCCCAGGCAGCTCTCTGGTAAGCCATCCTCGCCAGTTCCACTTTCATTGCCATTTCAGCAAGCAAGAAAGACACCGCTTGGTGCTGTGAATGATGATATAAACAAGGGTAACATCACTGGCTTAATATTCTACGACATCCAAGAAAGATAAGATCTTCTTAATACAGTGATCTCCTCAACAAACTCAGTGAATTGTACTAGAGGAGTTCTACAGAACACATCAGGCTCTCATAAATGCATGCTGAATTATACTTTTAAGTTTTTAATTCTCAAATCCATATAGTCAGAGGGATTAAATACTGAATTATGATGTTATTCTGTGCTATTTATGAGATTGGTATTTACCTTGCTGTTTATTCATATTTCTTTAAAACTGGTAAACGATGTGATTGGCAATGTATTCTATTAGTATTAATACTCTGCATCGTTTCACATACCGCAGGTTTTTCCCTTTCCTGAAAATCCCTGTTTATTAGCACTGAATAACTTAAGTATGTCCTGATAGTACATGAATTTCATGTTTTGGGGCAGAGTTTTCTTTCTACTTTTACTATTATCATTGATAAATTATAGAAAAATTCCTGAAGTTACCACATAGCTAAGTTTACTTAAACGGTGCTGACCTGTATACTGGGAAACCCAAAAATGGGAGAGATATAATAGAAAAATTAAGGAACTAAAGAAATCAAGGAAAAAAACATGAAAAATCAATAGTAGTACATCTGGTCTGAAAACACATTCTCTCTCTCTCGCCCCGCCCTTCCCCCACTTACTTCAACAATTGCTTTCCCAAAGGTTTTTCTCTCCAAAGCATATCTAGTAGCTTCATCAAGTGCTCTTTTTGCTAATCCAACAGCACCAGCTGCTACCTGCATTGAATTGGATACAGCACAGAATAAAAAACAGAAATTCCTGCTAGATTTCATAAATAAGTTATTTCTGATACTTACAGGTGGTCTGGTCTTATCGAAAGCTCCCATTGCGATTTTAAAGCCAGCTCCCTCAGCTATTAATACATTTTCTTTTGGGATTCTCACATCTTCAAAGACAATACCTCTTGTGTCTGAGCAGCGCTGACCCATATTCATTTCCTGAAAAGGGACATTTCAGAGGTGCAACTAAACTGCATTATTCAAAGGTACAACACATTTTCATTCTTTAGTTCACTCAAAGCATAAAGTATGCTTTTTCCCCCAAAACACGTCATCTAAAAATTACCAGACACACGACAAATACCAGCTTTGCACTTGCCGACCAGCATATCCTTAATTTGTCTAAGTTGGGCAGTTTATTTTCTCCTTATATGAAATCAGTTCTGTAGCTGTAATCAGTTTTTTGTCTTTCTCTAGTTCAACTATATGAGATGGGAGAGGAGAAAGTAAATAGTCTAAGATGCAGGCAGTGCAGGGTGTACTACAAGTAAATAAATAAATGAGCTTTTCAGGTTTTCGGATTCTTTTCCTAATGTTCAACATCCAGTTTTGCCTACTACTAAAAATAGTAATTTTTATTTTTTTTTAAGAGAGAACTAGCACCAGTGTCTCCAAGGCCTCTTCCTCCACCAGCAGTAGCTAAAATTAAAGCTCGCTATTTGCGTATTTATGGTTAGAACTGTCCAACTTGCTTCTTATCCTTTCAAGGCATGCTACTTCTCATTTATGGGCACTTGTCTAAAATAGTTCTCAAACATTCTTTTGCAGCTGTTCAGATTAATCTTACTTAAGACCATTCTGAATAATTTGTTAGCTGAATAAATAAAATTATAATGAAATGTCTTATGAATAGTTTCTGCATGTTGTGAAAATGAAAAGATCATTGTACATGAGCGTATGAAAACGTTCAGTTGCACAAGTCTTTTTTTCTTTCATAGTAATTTGTTGCATTATTGGTTTAGAATTGAACAACAATTCCTGGCTTGTCAAATAAGAGATGCAGTCTTCACCTTTCTCCCAATCTGGATCCCAGGGCTATCTGCTTCCACAATGAATCCAGTAAAAGCTTTGCTTGCAGGAACTTTTGGATCTGGATCAGTACGAGCTAGCAAAAAATACCTAGTGTAAAATAAAGCAGAGGGATGCTTTTTTAGGTAACATTTTACATGGTTTTATGTGCATTTCTACCACATAATAAATTTTATCTGTAAGTTAACAACCCCTTTTTCTTGCCCCTCCCAAAAATAAACTGAGAGGGACTGAGAGGAAGATTCAAAGATTCAAGATTTCATAAAATTTAATAAAATTACTTCAGATCAACATGCAAAGATTCTCCACCTTTTCCATGAATTGTAAGTCTTTATGATATTATCAGCTTCATGAGCAGTACAAAATAAACCTATTCACAGCATCCACATAAAAATCAATGCTTTGGAAATCCATTACTGCATGCAAAATGCTATGTTATCACCTGATTTCAAAGATCTTAATTTTATTCTTCTAAGTGTAAGTTGCAAATAAGTATTTATCTTAGAAATTAAACAGTTGTAAATCACATTTATGGTGTTCAGTAATATAAAAATATATTGGTAGATTGTCTTTGATGGATCTGCCTTGAACAAGGAAATAATTAACTAGAAAATTCAGCTTTTGGATAAATGTATAAAGTTTTTCCACTTGAATTAAGAAGAATTTATGTGTTGCAAATCAGTGTGATGTGGGACCTGATAAAAGAGGTTTCTATTGTAAAGCATGCTCCATAGACACCATAGCAACATCTGGATTCTTTGACAGCTGAAAAAGTCTTCCCTTCCCAATCATACTGTTGCTCTCCTGCCTTGAAGAAAAAGCAGAATTGATTTTGTTTGATAGCAGCAAGATTCGAGAGGCCTTTTTGAGTGAGCAGGTGTCACGTCATCGCTCATTTTCCTTTTCAGGCTTTGCACAGCACTAAGACTGCATTTTTGTATCCCAATAAACTGGTCAGATTAGTGTAGCGTGTTGAAACACAATGAACATTCAGATTTGTAACAGATCTTTAAAGAATTTAACTTTGGGGGACGGGGGGAAGCCACTATATAACCTAACAACAGAAAATATAACATGAGTTAACAGTTAACACACCAGTTTGCTTTCCCACCGTTTGTGATCCACATCTTCTGACCGTTAACAACATATTCATCTCCTTTCTTCTCAGCCTTCGTTTTTATGCCAGCCACATCAGAGCCCGCTCCAGGCTCTGTTACACAGTAAGCCTAAAAGAAAACAAAATGCAAAATCTCAAGGAATAAAAGTTCTATTTTTAAGCAAGCACAAATTACTGCAAACTATATGCATCAAACTGATCTGTAAAAGGTGTAAGTGAACTGCATGGTAAAACCCAAAAGATTAAATAAAAAAAAACCAACTCAAAACAACCCTACCCAAACCCCCCCACAGCAGCTGTCTGAGCAAGAATCCAAATGTATATGGGTTAATTTCTTTATAAATCCATAATAGTACATAAAATTGTCTTTTAATCCAACAGAACCATTCTGTAACCCTTAAGTCATTACTTCCTCCGGCTTCACAAACTCCGATGTGAAAGCTGAGGATCTTTAAAATGTGAAAATAGGAGCACTGAGTAACATATTTACCATGTCCTTCACTTTATGAGGCCTAGTTGTTATCCTGGTCAGATTTTAATGCATTGCACATTAATGTCTATTTCTTTCTATGTAATAAGCAATGCTTATGTAATATTTAAGACCACAAATAGAGTTTAATTCCCATTCAAGTTGAGTTTCTCATTACACAAACCTCGTATTTTTCTTAAATGCCTACACCCCCTCCTGAAAGGGAAATAAAAGGTGTTAATTTTTGGTAAATGACTTAGGATGGGGACGATTTCCCAAGTACTATCTTCTGTTCGCTTATTGAATGTATCTCATTAGCTATTCCCTGACTTTCAGTAAATGCCACTTTATTTACAAAACAAAGTGGACTGAGTTGTGAGTACATATGTCCTGGTTTGAGTGACACAGGACTAATTTCTCTTCTAACGCTTGGGAAAACTGCACTTTTAGAAGACTCTAGTGCCTGAGTTTGTGAAAATATTTACTTTCTAGCCAGCTATGGTGCGTGGGTTTCAAGGTCTCGGTGTTTTTGAGCTTGCCAGGTTCAGGGGTGAGGAGGAGCGAGAGCCGGGCACTTGATCCAAGCTGGCCAACAGGATTATTTCATACCATCAGCGTCACACTCGCTATAAATTAGAAAGTTTTCTGAGGATTCCTCGCCTGCCCGTGATAGCTGCCACCCTGAGAACTCCTTGCCCCGGTGCCGCAGCCCTGAGCCCTTCCCTTCCTCCCGAAGCCGCAGCACTCGCAGTGTCCCACATGGGCTGTCCCTGTTGGGAGTGCACAGCTTCTATGGATAGAATGGGCTGAGAGCAGCCTTTGCATATTCTGTACTGGTATCGGGATCAATGTTGGTTCTTTAGTGCTACTAATTAAGGTTAATTATCTAATCTTATTCTATTAAATCTGTTTATACTTCAGCTCCTGGTTTTCCTTGTTTTTTCCCCCATTCCCCTTCGCGGGTGGGGAGGGGTCATCGGGTGGGAGAATGATTGCCTAAATGACAGTAAATTGTTGTGGGTTTCTCAAACCATAACATGTCAGTGTCTTCTAGGAAAAAGAAAAAAAAAAAAAGAGAGGAAAAAAAGAAAAAAAAAAAGGGAAAAAATTAAAAAAGGAGCAATACTGATTAATATGGTTTAGGAGCATTCTACAGTGTAGCAGTTATACTTACACACATCATTGGTTCCTCTGTCATTCTTCCTAAATATTTTTTCTGCTGATGCTCATTTCCTGCAATGATTACTGGCATTTGCTGAAAGAAAATATTTAGACCATTAACCCATCTTTTTAAAGAGCACAGATTCTAGTTTAAGGGACATTAAGGAAAGACCGAACTCACCCCTAGGGAATTTGCTTCAATGGCAGTTTGAACCCCCGTACACCCATAAGCTAACTCTTCCGTAATAAGGCACGTGTCAAAGCTGCCAAGGCCAAGACCACCTACAGTTGAAATATTTCATTTATTAATATGGGGTTAAATTGTAACATATTAGTGATTTACACAAATTAATTAACAAAAATGTGTTGCCCCTCTTTGATTGTGTACCACGTTTCATTAGACACTGTCATGAAAGCTTTTTCAATAAAGTTTGTCACAAGAGTAACAGGTGATTTGAAAATTACGTATCGGTTCCGGGTTTATTGTGTGATTAATGTGGGACAATCTGCACAAAGTGTCAAGAATGTACCACTCAATTTTTTTTTACTACTTCACACTTGAGAATTAAGAGTTATTAGGGAGCAGAGAAGGGGCTCCCGAGCTACCACAGCACTTAGGAAAAAAAATAAAAAGCGTCCATATTAGCCAGACCACCAACTCAGTCACCTATTTCTGACAGAAGCCAACACATTGGGAAGTAGATACAAATACAACAACAATACAACTATACTTCCTCAAAAACACTTTCCCAAGCCTTCAGGTGACTTCCTCAGCCAGAGAGACACCTCTGTTTGGGATCTCTGTTACGTTCACCCTTGACAGACAATTCTTATGTGAATTTGGCCAGTCTCTTTCTGAACCTATGTAAAATCTTAACATCAATATCATCCGGGGGCAATGAGTTTCACAAATTAACTACATGCTGCGTGTAGAACCATCTCCTTTCATTTATTCTGAACCTGCCATCTACTGACTTAATTTGATGCCTTCTAAATACATTGAAAGAGACAGTGAACTACCCTCCCCTGGGGCAACTTGAGGCTATTTCCTCCTGTCCCATTGCCTGTTCCTTGGGAGCAGAGACTGACCCCCCCTCGCTACACTCTCAGGGAGCTGTAGGGAGCAAGAAGGTCTCCCCTCAGCCTCCTCTTCTCCAGGCTGAACACCCCCAGGGCCCTCAGCCACTCCTCACCAGACGTGTGCTCCAGACCCCTCACCAGCTCCGTTGCCCTTCTCTGGACACGCTCCAGCACCTCAATGTCTGTCTTGTTGTGAGGGGCCCAAAACCGAACACAGCACTCGAGGTGGGGCCTCACCAGTGCCGAGGACAGGGGACGGTCACTGCCCCAGTCCTGCTGGCCACACTGTTCCTGATACAGGACAGCACGCTTTTGGCCTTCTTGGCCACCTGGGCACACTGCGGGCTCATGTTCAGCCGCTGTTGACCAACTCCCCCAGGTCCTTCTCTGCCAGGCAGCGTTCCAGCCACTCTGCCCCAAGGCTGTAACGCCCATAGGGTTGGTGAGACCCAAGGGCAGGACCCGGCACTTGGCCTGGTTGAACCTCACACCATTGGCCTCGGCCCAATGATATAAAAATTGTATTTCTGTCAGTTCTCATATAGCTGCTACATCTCACACAGAAGATATATCTTTTGTAATCTTTGTCATTCTTTTAGGAACGTTCTCCTTTTCCACACTACTCTTTTGAGATGGAAGGATCTGACTACATCATGTATTAAAGAGCCAAGTGCAATTTGCATTCAGGCAGCAGCATAATTATGCCTTCTGCTTTTTACTTCATTCCCTTAAAGGTCCCTTCTGACCTTAAATTTTATGGGTGTGACCACTTCTGACGATTACGCTGACGTCTGCAGAGCTATATATTATAAACCCAAAAATCTCTTTTGAGAGGCAGTAACTAGTTCAGAAGACACCATTTCTCTATGAAGTTCGGAGTGCTTCTTTCCCTTCACACGTGCACCACTTTTACTTTTTTGAATTGCATTTGCCATTTTAACAGTCACTCAGTCCCACGACCTTCTCCAGCAGCTCTGTGCTCCAGACTCATCTTTTCTACACTGAGTGACTTAGTGTTGTCAGTAAACTCTATTACCTCAGTATTGACCCCTTTTTCCAGTTTATTTATAGATATTCCAAAGAGCACAAGACTCAGCAAGGCTGTGCTGCTAATTTTTCCACTGTGAAACCTCATGATTGTTAAAACTCATTTTGGAAGTTCAAGCATTCTCTCAGCCAGGCATCCCTTGGTCACATGCTGACTAGCTACTTCAGAGAACTCCAGTGATTTAAAGAGGCAAAATCCCTTTTCTAGCGTATCATGTTTACCTGCCCACTATTACTGTATTTTATCTTACTTCCTCTTAATTCACATGGTATATCAGGCTTACTGGTATGTATTTTCCCAACTCTCCCTTGGAGGTCTTTTAAAGCAATGGTGTCCAATTTGCCATTTGCAATTTTTCATTTAATGACCAAGTGATTGTACACTGCAGTAGTCCAGCTACTTCAGGCTTTAATTTCTCTAGAATTTGTGGCTGAATAAATACAGTCCTCACCATTGTTAAAATTGTTGTTAACACAGTCCTCATTTGTTAAAATTTTGATCCAGGATAACCCTCTGATTAGTCTTCCAAAAAAAAAAAAAAAAAGGGTCTGCTATGGACACTTCCTTAACTTCTTTTTCAGGTAACATAAATGCAAAAAAGAAAATAATTTAATGTGTTTCCCATGGTTATTCATATACCTAAACGCTGCCAAAGCACTGCTGTACTGCACCTAATCTACACGGAAAAACTGTCCTTCCGGAATAAGCTCTTAAATTGCTCCAGCCTGTGTCAGAGACTAGAACAAAATATGACCTTCTAATTTCTCTGCTTAATCAGCTGACACAGTGCACCAGGGAAACATCAAGCACTTGTAATCACGGTAGGAAAATCTGGTCATAAATTACTACATCATAACCTGTCTAATTTGTCTCCTGATTACATCCACACCTAGTAACACTTGTATGTGTCAACCTGCCTACTGATTAAATTTAGATTATTCAAGTATGCAACTGTTTATTTTATACAGAATCCATAATTACACATATAAATCTCATCGAATGCCTTTTCTTTGTTTCATTTTACAGATTAAAAAGAATGTTTACTTACCACAGCTTTCTGGTATGTGTGAATTCATAAGACCAAGTTCCCAAGCCCGTTTTATAAGTGGGAGAGGATACTGAAATAGACAGGAAAAAATCACCTTCCTGTTCATTACAATCAACATTTTAAATTGTATGCAGGTTAAGCTAAAACTGTGTTTTTTCCCTTACACTATGGTAGATTTACCTCTCCAGTTTTGTCGTATTGTGCAGCAACAGGAATAATTTCCTCCACAGCAAATTTACGAGCAGTAGCTTGAAACTCTTTCTGTTCATCAGTAAGTTCTATTTAAAACAAACAAAAAGAGGTCACAAATTCTCTACTATCTTTAATTTTGGCAGTTGTCAGACTATGAGAAAAGAGAAAACAAGAGTGTCCTTCCAGCACAACCCAAACCACCACTTCTTGGGCGTCCCCAGGAAGAAAAAAAAAAAAAAGCTCAGCTTCCTCTTGCTCCTGGGAAATGCTCCACTGTTCCCTCATCAACACCTACAATGCTCTTGCTTCCTTCTTACAAAATTATCTACAAAATACTGAAAACGGAGTAGACAGGACTGTGTAACATAAAATGTATTACCAGAAGAAACAAGAAGAATGCTGTGCTAATTAAATGGAAGAGGAGAATGGGGCAGAAGTCGTCTGAAGATCCTGGCTATTCAGTTTCAACATCTAGCTGCTGACCCCTTAAACTTGCTTGATGTATATAATATGCCAAGAT
The DNA here is from genome assembly GCF_965231255.1 of Vanellus vanellus. NCBI lineage: Eukaryota > Metazoa > Chordata > Aves > Charadriiformes > Charadriidae > Vanellus > Vanellus vanellus. The sequence continues at coordinate 82,694,440 of NC_138910.1, read as the reverse complement.
GGGGATGTATTTCTTTATAACATTTCTTCATAACCAAGTTCAACTATGACTACATTTAGGTACTTTAACGTAAACTGCAATGTGAGGTAGTTATTCAAAGCTAAGACGCTTTGGCAACAAAAAAGCTTCAGACAGATGAGCTGAAAAAAGATATTTTTTTTGTTTAAAAAACATTTTTTTTAAAGAAATTTAGAATAAGCACCTTCATTTTAAATTCATGGTGACCTGCAATATGGGATTTTTTTTTCACTCTGCAATTTGCCCTTAATTGCTACATTTTTTTCAAAAACAGTAATACTTACCAAAGCTAAAGCCACCGCAAGGTTTGCCTATGCCTAAGTTTTGAGCAGGTTTAGTAGAATGTGATCTCCATCTGTGCCCTGCAATGGTTCGAAGCATTTGCTAAAGAGAAAAAGAACACGAGATGTAAGATCTTTGCAGCTCAAGTCTCCTAAAGCTACTAGTCTGACTGCAGCATAGCTTTAAATGTAGACTCCCTCTTTAGACGCAGTATCACATTAAGCGTAATACAATTACAGTGATAAAAGCATCCTTGGCTACCTTAAGTTTTGTTCCTGTGACAAGGAGCGCTCGCATGAACTGACAGCTACACCAGGAATCCCAGGCTTTAACAGCACTGCACGCGGGTGAACTGCCGCACCCACTTTTAAGTATTGCACAACCGATTATTTAAAAAATAATTAAGCTTAATTAAAATTTATGTTCACAGAGACTTAGCAACATATATTTTTCATTTATACACATGCTCATCAAACCTGACTCTCTTGCCCACTAGTGAATATTCTGTCTATCCAATGTATACCTACATGCAGATGTAGCAAGACTTTAAGAACAACCTACCTATTAAGCCATATCTATCACAGTATTTTGATAACATCCCAGACTCATGTCTGCTTTCTTTTAATAAGCTGCTGTCTTGGACACTTAGTGATTATACTCCAAATAGGACAGGACTCAGCAGACTGAATTTATTTTTCTTCCTAATGCTTACTACAAATTTATTCTTTTTTATTGTAAGTGCTTTCTTTGCTTTTTTAAGTTTAGTGCCCACAAATATTATCGTTACAGCTATTTTCAGAATGCCTTAACACTGTGCAAAACCACGTCTGAATTTAATTTTAAAAGGTTGTTTTATTCTCTTTCATCCTTCAACAGTTATGAATCTCTGAAATGTTCGGAAAAAAAGTGAAAAATATTTAATTGCATAAATTTCTAGAAAGGCCCAAATCAATACTATGCAAAAACAAGTTAGTCTAAACATTAAGAAAAGGCTTATTCTTGATTTTCCTATGTGAAAAAAAAAAAGCGTGATCAGATCAGTCACTTATTTCATAACATTTAAAAAAATAAATTAATCATAATAGTGCAAAAATCTCACTGAGATTTTACTGGAAAATCTAGAAGACAACGACGTTAAAGATTAAGTGACATAGCTGGGGAGGCAACAAGTAGCTTCAAAATAAAGTGGTGGTAGAAAACTGCTCTTAAAAATAAGAATGCTATGCAGAGATGGTTACAAAGTCAGCCCCCAAGAAGTATGAAGTGGAGAAAGTATTTCCAGAGGACACTGAAAACCTCTATAAAGTTGAAATGAGGAAAGACCACCGCTAGGCACAGAAGAGGGGGAAGCTACAACATAGCTGGCTACTGAACTGTTAAGTCAGTTTATTCATAGTTCAGGATTGCATTGTCCAGTAGGAAATGTATTACTTAAGTTTTCACAAGCCACGGACACGGCAAAATGGCATCTCGCTAAGTTCTGTGTTACTGCTACCATTCTCATATGGAAAAACAAACCAAACAAAAAATACCAACAAACATCTAGAAAGATTTTGATCCTTCAGAATATTTTTACACCTTACCTGGAAAAAGACAAGATGAGGTTGGAAAAAGCCAGATCATTGTAATAACTTTTTTCTTTTTTTTTTAAGGAGCAGCCCTTGACGGAGTCATACACAGCTTTGCCACCAAAAAGTTTTGCCTACACTAGAAAAAGTACTGAATTCAAACTAATGATAAAAGCAATACCCTATATGAAAGAAGCTGTGAAATTTACAAGAGAGAACTTACGTATATTGCGTTTTTTGTACCAGAGTAGTACACAAGGTAAACACTGGAGGTTACTCTGGAAAAACTCAACGCTCCACCCACAAACAGAAATATGAACTGGACAGGTGGGACTCATACCTGGAACTTGCACAAGTGATCAAGTGACATGTAAGAATTTGGATGACCATCTGTCTACTCTGCCAACTTCCCTATTTTTTGAGTCAGAGGAACAGTTAGATTTGGGGACAAGCTACGGCTAGCAATGCTCAGATGTAACTCCTGCTGCGCTTCCTCGCGCTATTGCACAAGCTCTGTCACAATCAGAAATACAATCGTTAAAGCGGCATGACTAACAGTGGGATAATCTGCTGCCAGGAAACGGGTATGACAAGGGCACGCATGTAAGTGATATGATCTTTATTGCCTTAATCCCAAAACAACTACAGAACTTGTTCAAGAAGCCACCCATCACAGGAGACGACAGGACAGCATTAAGCCCAGGTCACTAACCTTAGTTCTCCCTCACATAACTCAGGGCAAAACCAAAAAGGGCTGTGCAGAGCAGTTTGCTGCTGGGGTAAGGTGTCAGGAGGCTGAACCTGAAATGCCAACGCCCCACGGTGGGCACTAACTCACTGTCGGCTTCCCTTGCCGAAAGCATTATGGCTGAGCTACAAACCACCAACTGGTTTCAAATGGAGAGTTCCTCCCTCACCGACGGGGTGCGTAACGCAGCGAGCTGGGCCGGGGGCCACAGCGGTACGTGTAAGAGGAGCCTGTCTGCACGCCATGCCTCGCCACCAACTATAAACACCGCTCCGGCCACCCCGACAGCAAACGGCACCTGCACAACGTACTGTTAATTTCAGCAGTTAGAGGAGGCCCAGCTAAGAAGCGAAGCTACTTAACAAAATCGGTCCTGTTTTACCCCAAACCAGGACGTTGGCTCTGGAAACAGGGAAGCCAGAGAACGGCCCGCACGAGTGCTGAACGAGGCACTGCCTGAGCTTTGAGTAACTTTTACTCTCTCCTGTGAGGCCAGGCGGCTCGATGGAGCAGAACGTCAGTGTTCAGGAAAAACAACTATTACACATTATACACACTTCAAAAAATGCAGCGCCGGCGGCTCAGGGGGAACGCTCAGCGCAGCGCCGGCCTGGCACGGCCCCCCACCGCCCCGGTGCTCTGGGGCCGCCTCGGGTCTCCCGCCGGGCAGCGGCGGTTCCCAGCCCCGGGCGGGGCTCCGGGCGCCGCCGCACGGCTTCAGGCAACCGCCGGGCCCGGCCCTCCGCCGGCCGGTAAGGCGGGGACGGGACGGACGGGGCGCCCAGCGGGGGGGCTCCGCCGGGCGCGGCCCCTCAGCCCCGCGGCGGCCGCCGGGCTGGCCCCGAGGCGGCCGCAGCTCCCGCCCCGCCGCGCTCCCCCTCCCCGCCGCCGGCGCCCCGGCGCGGCCCGTGACTCACCCGCGCGGCCCTCAGCGCAGACATCTTGGCGGGGCAGGCGGAGGCGGTGCCGCGCAGGCCGCCCGCCTCGCCGAGCGCCGGTGGCGGTGCCCCCCCGTGAGGGCCGCCGTGCGCCCGTGTGGGGAGGCGCGTCCCGGGGCTGCCCCGGCTGGGGCGGGGGGCGGCTCGCAGCGGACAGGGCCGGGCCGGGCCCCTCGGCGGCGGGCAGCGGCTCCCACCCCCCCGCCAGCGGGCCGGGGCGGTTGGCGTTCGGCGTGGCGGTGTCCTGCACGATCTGCAGCCGCCTGCGCCGGTCCCCCGCGGGCGGAGCAGCGCCGGGGGCTGTTGTGGGCTGTGTGACCCCCCGCGGAGCCCCGCGCGGGGGCGGGGGGGGACGCAGCCCACTGCCACGGCCCGGTCGGTAAATGGCCGTTTTCTGACACACGTGAAGGTTAACGCCGTTCTTAATTTGGGGTATCGCAGTGGTGTACGCTGTGCTGAGAGTTGTGCAAAAGGCGGTGATGGTGCGCTCCGTTGGGACGTGTTAGAGCGAAAGCGTTGGATCCGTACATCCCCTGCGGCGCACAAAGCACTCTGTGGAATACTATTGCTTCAGTGTCGAAAAGCGGTGTCATTGGGGCGTTATTAAAGGAACTCTTTCAGGGCAAATAGCTGCTTTGATTTATCCATGAATGACCTTTTTTCTGGTATGAAAACTTAATAGAATTACCAAAACATAACCCACTCTTCTGAAAGCTGGATTTTGGATAACGTTTTATCTTGTGTAACAATTCGAAGTAAGGCGTCCCAAATATTTTTAGCACCATTACTGCCTTGGTATGTCTGGTCCTTAACTGCTTCTTTTGTTTCTGACCGTTGAGAGTGTTGATTTTGTACTTGGTGCCAATGAAACACTTCACCGGGAAGCTCGCCGTGTAAGAGTTATTTTTTGGCATATATCTGTCTCAACTGATTTAAAAGAAGCCGATTGTAATGTTATATGGGCTTTATAGTGCCGTGTCTGCAGGAGTTCACCGAACAGAGGCAGGTCAGCAGCTTTGGCTTAGTGCACGGGATACTGCTCCTTCACTCCAATAGCTGTGGATTTTTTCCCCTGTACTTTAAAGGTAGTTGAGTAAAAGGCATAAGCGTAATTTATAACTTTATGCTACTTAAGTATTTCATGAAGATTTTACTGTGTTCTTCCAGACCACCGGACTGCGTGGCTGTAGGGCTTTTAAATACCGGCACTCAAGTCTGCGTTTTGTATTCCATTCTGTACAGGGTTCTGTTCCGTGGGTCATGTACCTCTGTACTCCTCAGTTGGTTTATCATCACAACAGCCTTTGTTGTGATTATATGTCAGGAAATATATTCATCTCATTTTAATGTTTTAAGAGTTTAATTTTAGATATGCAGCATGGATTTTACTATGCATATTCTAACTAGGATTACACACACAACAAAGTTCTAAAGATGGGTAGAGGAGTTCAGAATCTGTACAAAAAGCTGATGTCATGGGTAATATGACAGCGTTGGTGGATAAGGGAAGAGCAACTGACATAATGTACCTGGACTTGTGCAAAGCATTTAGCACCGTCCTGCACATGGAGGACAGAGACATGGATTTGACAGATGGACGACTTGGTGGATAAGGAATCGGCTGGATGGCCATGCTCAAAAAGTTGCGGTCAACAGCTCAATGTCCAAGTGGCACCCAGTGACGAGCAGCTTTCATCAGGGGTTGACTGGTGCTGTTTAACATCTTTGTTGTCAATGTGGGCAGTGGGATGGAGCGCACCCTCAGTAAGTGTGCGGACGACACCAAGCTGTGTGGAGCAGTCAGCACACTGGAGGGAAGGGATGCCATCCAGAGGGACCTGGACAGGCTGGAGAGGTGGATCCATGCCAACCTCATGAAGTTTAACAAGGCCAAGTGCAGGGTCCTGCAGGTGGGTTGGAGCAATCCCAAGCACAAATGCAGGTTGGGCAGAGAATGGATGGAGAGCAGCCCTGAGGAGAAGGACCTGGGGCTGTTGGTGGGTGAGAAGCTCAACGTGAGATGACAATGTGCGACCACAGCCCAGAAAGCCCCCCGCACCCTGGGCTGCATCCCCAGCAGTGTGGCCAGCAGGGCGAGGGGGGGATTGTGCCTCTCTGCTGCGCTCTGCTCTGGGGAGACCCCCCCGCAGTGCTGCCTCCAGCTCGGGGGGTCCCAACAGCAGAAGGACACGGAGCTGTTGGAGCGGGGCCAGAGGAGGCCCCGGAGATGCTGGGAGGGCTGGAGCCCCTCTGCTGGGAGGACAGGCTGGGAGAGGTGGGGGGGTTCCGCCTGGAGAAGAGAAGGCTCCGGGGAGACCTCAGAGCCCCTTCCAGTGCCTAAAGGGACTCCAGGAGAGCTGGGGAGGGACTCTGGATCAGGGAGGGGAGCCGTGGGACAAGGGGGAATGTTTTTAAACTGAAAGAGGGGAGATTTAGATGACATATTAGGAGGAAATTCCTGACTGTGCGGGTGGTGAGCCCCTGGCGCAGGGTGCCCCGAGGAGCTGTGGCTGCCCCATCCCTGGAGGTGTTCAAGGCCGGGTTGGACGGGGCTTGGAGCAACCTGGGCTGGGGGGAGGTGTCCCTGCCCAGGGCAGAGGGTGGCACTGGATGATCTTCAAGTTTCCTTCCAACCCAAACTGTGCTGTGATTCTATGATAATACACACTCTCACAGGTAACAAGCAACTCCAGTGTACAGAGTCAGGTGCCTGAACACCCGTAAAGACGTTATACACTAAGCATATATACTGGCTGCAGGAAGAGATTTAAGTCCTACTTAATCGAGACACGCTATTTCTAGGTGCCTTTGGGATTAGGATCCATAACCCTTCCATAAGTAAATAAGCTCTTTTTGCACTGAGGCAAAGAGACAGCTTGAATGGTGTTGAGGACATCCCTACAGCTGAGAGACCGAATAAATCAGTACACTGAGGGAATGATGACATGAGGAAGTAATGCCGACCGATACTGTTGGGTCTGTGGAGTGAAATGTTTGGATTCAAGGCCTGATAAGCATTTTGGAGGGGTTTTGCTTTGGGCTAGATGGATTACCCCCTAGTAAGTGGTTGGAGCACATTAGGTGCACTCCTAAATCATGTCTTCCAGGTAGTTTCATCCAAAATTCAGTTAACGTGCTTTGAAATCTCTCTGTGAATCAATTTAGGCGCAGTAAGTGGGGACAATGGGGAGATTCACACACTCCTTGCCTGAACTAAACTGTTCCTGCAGATGCAGCCTGAGGAGGCGGTTGTCTGAAACTGTCCAACTGAGGAAACTCAGCCAGAAATACACCTTAATGTTTGCTCTTCTCCGGGTTTGCCTTACCCTAGAAGCATCTTTGCATGTGAAATTTGCTACTTGCATCTGCAGATGGGTGTCTATGTACCTTCTGGAAACCAGCTTCTGTGTTAAAAAGCTGCAAACTGTCTGTGCTCTCCTGCAGTGTTGTAGAGGTTAAAGAACAGAAGTTCCAGGAAGGAGAAGGAAGGAGAGAATGCGTGGAGCCAAGACAAAGGCATTCAAGGACATTTCTACTAAACAACAGGAGCAATGAGGGTAAAGTACCAGAACCAGCTCCTGGTTAAGGGCACTAGTTAGTGCAGCGTGCAGTTACAAAGCTGTACCCTTGCTCACCTTTCTCTGCTCCCTCGAATCGTTTTCTCACTACCTCTCTTCACATCTCCTTCTTGGGTAGATGAATGAGAGATTTTTTCACAATGCCAACAGAGTTTCTACCAAGCCAGTCTGGAGGGGAAGATTCAGTGGTCCGGGTCCACTAAGCATTTGGGAAGAAGGATATGAAAGATGGTAAGGTCATCTGTCAAAGCCTGAACCACTCGAATTTTGGGGTTTAAAATTGTTTGTGTAAGGAGTGACAATAGACAGACGTTTCTGTTATGTGTATCTAGTGTTTTTAACATTTCTCACAGAAACAAGATAAAGCAGCGTCTGTCTTTTTATTTTCTCAAACCCTTACTACTCTGTCATATTTCTTATTATTCCTCTGATCACTTTTACTACAGTAAAAATTGTACAATGCACTGTTTATTCCATTATTAACCGAGAATACTCTCTTTTATACTAACAACCAGAATACCTGATGCTTATTGCTGAAATGTATAAATTAGCAAGTAAACACAATAAAATATTACATTACAAAATACAGCAGTAACTTTAGCAGCTAAAGAAATGTTTGTCCTGGTTTGAGAGACACAGGACTAATTTCTCTTCTAATGCTTGGGAAAACCGCACTTTTAGAAGACTCTAGTGCCTGAGTTTGTGAAAATATTTACTTTCTAGCCAGCTATGGTGCGTGGGTTTCAAGGTCTCGGTGTTTTCGAGCTTGCCAGGTGCAGGGTTGAGGAGGAGCGAGAGCCGGGCACTTGACCCAAGCTGGCCAACAGGATTATTTCATACCATGAACGGCACATTCCATAGCAATTAGAAAGTTTGCTGGGGAGGTTTTCTTGATGTCTGCCACCCTGAGAACTCCTCGCCCCGGTGCCAGAGCCTTGAGCCCTTCCCTTCCTCCTGATGCTGCAGCGCTCAGTGTCCCACATGGGCTGTCCCTGCTGGGAGTGCACAGCTTCTTCAGCCAAAATGGGCTGAGGGTAATCCTGGTGTACTTTATATTGGCATTGGGATCAATACAGGTTCTTTATTATTATTAATGTTAGTTATCTAATCTTATTCTATTAAATCTGTTTATACTTCAGGTCCTGGGTTTCCTTGTTTTTTCCCCGATTACCTTTCCCGGCTGGGGAGGGGTAATCAGGTGAGAGAGTGATGGTCTAAACGGCAATAAGTTGTTGTGGGTTTCTCAAGCCATAACAATCCTCAAGCCACGATGTTTGGTATATTTCTCCGTGTAGAATCATGTATTAATAAATGCCCAGTTGCAATGAACAGATCTCAAAATCCCTCGAATTTAACCTGAAGTTCCACATAAGCGGCGTTTTGACGGCACAGTGACAGCAGGGGGAGCTGCAGAAAGACCTTTATAAGCTGGATTTTAATAAACATTTATGTTATAAAATATCAGTTGTGGCTACACAAGACCATCCCGATGCTAACATTTAACAGCGTACAAGAACTTAACCATGTAAATGGATATTGATGTAAGATACACTGTAGACATTAATTTTATAGTAAAACCTGTGTAATTATTTTTATCGAGTGCAGCTAATGACAAAACTCAAAGTAAATTCTGCCTTTAATCACAAGAGTTCAGTTTCCGTAACAGCTGACTGAACTTGTGCCCACACGGGAGACAGTATTCGACAATGATTACTGCTACTGCTGTTGTTGAACCACGTGAGATAGAATTCAGACAGACTCACTGAGATCACAGCCCTGTCGAGGCAAGTGCAGTGAAAAAGTAAAGAAAGAGAGAAAATTGTGTTGGAGGTCCTGGAATAAGAATAATGGGAGTGAGAATACGGGCGTAAGAAGGTGAAGGCTGAGTTTTTCATCTAACATTCATGTGACAAAAGACTCGGCCCTTTGGGACACTGAGAGCTACAGCTCATTTTGCCACGAAATCCCAATTCTTGTACTAGGTCAGATCAAAGGTCCATCTGGCGTAGTATCCTGGTTATGGCAGTTGCAGTGAGGAACGCCTGGGGAAGGGTTCAAGAAGACAACATTTACCAATAATGTAGTGATACTTTTTTCAATTTTGTTTTTTCTACCCTCCAAAAATTTCCAGTATAGAAGTTTCCTGAGCTAGAGGTGATGTCTTTGTATTTAATAACGCTTCATGGATGTCTCTCCCATTAACTTGACCAGCTGCTTTTTGAATGTGTTGGGAACCACAGCTTAGTTTCTTATACTACAAAGAACCTCTCCAGTTTGCTTGTTTTCAGCCTGACATCTGCTGACTTCATTTGCTGTCCCCACTGCTTGGATTGGAAGTGGCAGTGAACCATCAGTCCCTAGTCATCCTCTTTGTGTCAATGATTTAAGATAAAAACCTTAAGATGGCCCCTTAGTGATTCCTTTTCCAAGCTGAATAATCCTCTTCGGGCACTTTCTGCAATGTCTTGGTTTCTGTGGTGAGAGAATCAGAATCATAAAGTGGCTCGTGTTCCTGCATAGAGATGAGAGTGTAAGTTCCATTCTGTTCTGTTCTCTTTTTCTGTTATTTTCTGGTACTCTTTTATGACGACTACCTCTGAACAATGAAATGAAAGTTTTTATATATTATTTGTGATACAAAATATGATTCCTGGGATGTAATGGTCAACTCAAAGCTCATCTTTGTATATAATTATTTCTCTGTAACCTTTGTCTATATCATTTTACATTTACCTATTCTGGGCTTATCTGAAATTCTTTCAGTCCCATAAATAACTTACTATCAGCAGCAAAATTTTCCACTTCAGTGTTGCTCTCCTTTTCCAAATCATTGATGAGTACCTGGAACAGCAAGTGTCCCAACACAAGTCTCTGAGATGCCATGGGTGACCCCACCACTGTAACAAATATTTGTTTGGTCTTGAATTTTTTTTAAAAAAAATTTTGTAAGAGTATGTGGAAGGAAAGTATCTGCTCCTTTAAGGGTATCCAGTCAAGAACCTTTTCAATGCAAAAAGGGAGAAGGAGAAGAGGAGGAAGCCATGAAGAAGAACATAAGGAGATGCAGACCTGTCTGGGAGATGGTAAGGGAGACACAACCCAGTCGGTCACACTAGTTGATCAGGGAATGTGTATTTCAGTAAGATTATCTGATCAAAGCTCTTGGCAAATGGTATACCAAGAAAAAGTGGGAATCCATAAACAAAATACGGAGATGCAAACTTGACGGGCAAACATAACAGAGACAAAGCCAAGAAACAAACTGACTCTGAATAAACTGCAGGCGAACTGGGACTCTGCAAGTGGTGAGGATGCAAACCGGGCGTCCAGAATGTTGGAAAGGGACCCGTGGAGCTACGTGAATTAAGGGAAGAATGTACAGGGAAAGGGCATCTGGAGAAGGAATAGACAGGACGGGGTATGACATGGAGCAGTGGTGTAGAGAGAGGGCAGTGAGTACCCGTGTCCGACTGGCCCAGCACCTGATCACCACAATCTTCTTATCAAATCCCATCTTCTTATTCAATCTTTTCTGAAGTCTCCCTCTTTGTGATCTCGCTGTCTGTGCCGTGTGTGGGTGTGTTGGGAGGATGAATCGCTGGCTGAGGGTCCTGTGTGAGTGCCTGTGGCACCAGTGAATGGACTCGGACTGGCAACGTGGGCGCTGCTGCACCGTGGTGCTGCTGGTGCCGGCGTGGTCTCAGCGTCAGCTGCCGGAGCGCTGGGGGTCTCAGCTGCTGGCTGCCGAGGCGGGAGCAGCGTGTGTCCCGAAAACCTGCTACTGGGGGGAGCGGTGTGGGGGAGGCGAGCAAGGGGCTCAGCTCCCGCAGCGGGAGCGGAACCGCTGGTGACCATTGCCCCGTGCGCTGGCGCTGGCTTCATCCCTTTTCCACATCAGGTGTTTGCCCTTGGGATCCAATTCTGGGAAGGCAGACAGGCACCTTGGCTAGCTGGACCAGGGCAGTGGCTTAAGAGGACAGGTGGACTGGGTTTAAGAAAGAGCTCTCCTTAAAGATGAGCAGTGGTGCACAGAATGCGACAAACTTCCACCCAGGTAGTGTTCTGATGAAATGGGATAACTGGAGGAAGCAACTACTCAACAGTTGGAAGGGCAAATAAATCCTCACAATTTAATGCAGAGGGGGAAACAACTTCCCCCAGTACTTCCACTACTACCAGACAAAACTGAATATGTGAAATTCGGTAATTAGAGAATCATAGAATAGAATCACAGAATCGTTTTTGTTGGAAGGGACCTTTAAGATCATTGAGTCCAACCATTAACCTAACACTGCCAAACCCACCACCAAACCACATCCCTCAGCACCACATCAGCCCATCTTTTCAACACCTCCAGGGATGGTGACTCCACCGCTGCCCTGGGCAGCCTCTGCCGGTGCTTGACAACCCTTTCCATGAAGAAATTTATTCTAATATCCATCCTAAACCTCCCCAGGTGCGACTTGAGGCCGTTCCCTCTTGTCCTGAATTTTGGAGCAATTGTCCTGAACTGGGGCCTTGAGGAGGATGGATAAGGTGCTGCACTCGCCTGATTGCATTTTGTTGAAACCAGCGGTGCCAGCTGGCTCAGCGGGACCTGACGTCACACGGGCTGGGGAGGAGGCACCCCCCGCTGCCTCCAGTGCAGGTATGTTTTGTGTTTCCTCACAAGCACAGTAACAGCTTCTGTGATCTATGCATATTAATTTACTCATGAATAAATTAATAGTGTGCTTTTGAGGGTCTTAAGCCAGTTTTTGAAAGCCATTTGCAAGCCGTGGGAAGTACCTTTTCCTCAGATTGCTCATGTGTAAGAATGTACACGATGTCCCTCAGCGGTGCTTCTGTCAAGACAGGCAGAGGGTTATTCCAAAATTTTTTCAGTACAGAATGTTCTGTGTGTTGGACTTTGGGGTGTTTCCCTGCCAACAGGCTGCTCGATACATAGCAACGCGACACCCGACTATCGCGTCCCTTTGCCGGGGGACGGTTTGGGCTGCCAGGGCTGCAGAGGAGCCTCAGGGGTTGGACCGGTGGCTCTTTAAGCGGCCATTGGGGCAACTCAAATAAACCAAAGGGGGGCGGATGGCAACTAAAGGCAAGTTCGTGACCAGCGACCCGTGTTTGTCCGGGCTGAACCTGTTTCTTGCCCGAACCATGAAAACCAGCCCCGGAGCATTAAGGGCCCCACTCTCTGCCCGCGCAGCCGAGCTCCCCCCCATCCCCTGGAGGTGATGCTCCGTCCCCGCGGGAGTCCTCACGGGCGGCGGCGGCGGCTCCAGCACCGGCTGCTCCCGCCGGCGGCACGGGCAGGGGCAGGGCAGGGCGGGGGGAGCGCTCCCGCCCCGACAGCCGCACCGGTGCCCGCCGGGCCCGGCCCCGCCGCCGCATCTCTCGGTGGAGCGGCGGTCGGTCGGCGGCGGGGCGAGGGGGGGGGGGGATGGAGACCTCCCCGCCGCGGGCCCCACCGGGGGGAGGCGCCCGTTGCCACCAGCCGCCGGAGCTGCAGCCCGGGCGGAGTGAACGGGGCGCGTCCCGCGGTGGGGGCAGCGGCCGGTCGGTCGGTGGGTCGGTCGGTCCCGCGCCTGCCCCCGCCGCCCCCCCGCGCCGCTCGGGCACCGCCCCCGCGGGCTCGGCGCAGGCGTGGGCCGCGGAGCCGGCGGGACGGGCGGGTCAGCGCGGGGCGCGGAGCGGAGCGGAGCGGGAGGCTGCCCGGCCGCCGCCGCCTCTCATGCCTTCACGGCAACAAAGAGCGCGCTGAGCGGCGGGCGGAGGCGCCGGGCCCCGGGCTGTGCCGGCGCGGAGGGCCCCGGGAGACGATGGCGAGGAAGGGAGAAGCCTCCGCGCCTCTCTACGGTGAGCGGCCGGGCGCGGGGGCCGGGCGGGGCGCGGGCAGCCGCGGCGCCGGTGCAGCCCTCCGGCCTGTTTACACGGCGGATCCGGGCGGCGGCCGGAGTTTGTGTCCCCGCGGCGGGGGGCAGGGACACCCCCCGCGCCGCGCCCCCCCCCCCTCCAGCGCAGGAGGGACCCCCGAAGGCACCGGTGCCGCGGCTCGCCCGGCTCGGAGGAGCGGGAGGGTGGGAGGCGGCGGGCGCCTCCCCGCCGGCAGGTGCGTGGCGGCCGCTTTGTCCGCGCCGCGGGGAGGGTTGCGGGCTGCGCCGGGCCGGGGCGGGCGGTGGGTTGGGAAGGCCGCCGGGCGGCAGGTGCGCGGCGCCCGTTGGGGGCCGTTGGGGGCCGGGCCGGGCCAGGCCGCTGAGGCGCGGGGCCGCTGAGGCGCGGGCCCTGGCGGGGCCGTGGTAGCGCTGGGGGCGTTTGGGAGCGCCGAGGGGTGCCCGGGGTTCGGTCCCCGTTGGGATGCTGCTGCCCGGCCGCGGGGAAGGTCACCGGGGGCGGGACGTGGTGGCGGTGCTGCGGCCCCGCTGCCGCCGCTGCGCCGGTGGTGCGTCGGCCGCAGAGGACGCGGGGCCCGCGGGGCTGCTCGGCCTCGTCCGAGGTGTCGCCGCCGAACCGTCTTCCCCTGACAGCGCGCGGGACCTCCGCGGCAAAGCAGCGGAGCCGCGGGGGACGGAGCGGCTGTTCGGCCCCGAGGCCGCCGGCGCCCGGGCGGGGCGCGCGGGGGGCACAGCATCCTTCGGCGCGGGGTCGCGGGCCCGTTCCTCGCCGGGGGGTCTCCGTGCGGCCTCTGCGGTCAGAGCCTTCATCTGGCCGAAGGAGAATTCGCAGCCCGGCTCCCTCCCGAAAAGGAAAAAAAAAAAAAAAAAAAAGCCTTTTTGGGGGTGAAAACAAGGCAGAAAGGAATTAGAGTGTTTCAAAGGCGAAACCTAAATAGGTGAGTCTGGAGTTATTTAACTTCTGAGACAACCTGTTCCTGCCGCTGTGGAATTCAAGCGGCCCTGCAGGTGACTGCAGAGGGAGAGGGCCCGCGACCGCCGCCGCGCAGCGCTGGTGGCGGGGAGGGGGCGCGGAGGTGGTGCGCTGAGGAAGGAGCGGCAGTACGGTGCGCGGGAGAGGAAATACCGTTTCAGTAGAGTTCACCAAGTGCCGCGTGTGCTTCCCGACTTGCCGTCTGTAAGCAAGAACGCTCTGGTAAGAAAGGCGTGACAGGAGTTACCGAGTGTCGTGTTGTCACGATACAATCATTTTTAAACTCCATTTTTTAAAGCATGTTACTCAGGTAAGGAAGGGTGATGCTTTAGTTACTCAGCTTGAGGAAGGAGGGCACTGTGTCTGTAAGCGACTTGTAGTTCCGAAGAATTATTCTGACTAGAATTTTTGCTATTTTAGCTGTTCCATGTCATCAGTGTGTTTACTTCCTTTTACCTCATTTGCATATGTGGATTTCGTTGGTGTGTATTGTGTTACCACATTTGCAGGAATCTTGAGTAATTGCTCTAGTCTTGTACTGGGAAGCAAGGTTTGAATTCAGGTTTGTTTCCCTGTTAGACCACATAATGTTAAAGGCTTACAAAGGGAAAGTGCAGCATTTCCAAATTCAGCGTGTACAATGTGTCTTTCCTCTTAAATTAGGGTGCTGTGGTAGTTATTCTCTTGACTTTGTAGTCCCTGCCCGTAACTGCTTATTTATTAGCCCACAGGCATGTTTTTCAGAGATATAGGTGTCTTAAACCTCTCTCCTTGGGATATGAAGGATTCCTCAGTTTCTGCACTTACAAATGACAAAGGCAAATTCTTCTCAAAAGTTTCGTTTTTTTAACTCGTGGCATCAATGTGGCTCTTTAGAAGAGAGGAGTCAAGCCCGTGGTCGACAGCTGACATGGGGCTCCGTGAACAGTTTTGCGACGGCCTCAGGTTTCTCTGAGGTGGGGAGGATGCCGTCAGATAACTGGTTATAAGGGTTAGAGGGGCTGCAGGAAGCCCAAGGTGCCAGACAGAAGGGTTGACTGGTGGTGTGAACTGGCTCTGTAAAAGGTTTTGATAAGCCCATAGGCGTTTTGAAGCCTGTTCCTCTTAAGCGCTCTTTCTTTTAAGCTGCATTGTCTGTCTGCATGGGCATGTGAGAAGGATCTTAAGTTCACCTTCAGAAACAAGCTTCTTAGTGGTTCCTTAAGTTCAGTCTTCATTGGGATAGCTGTAAGCTGGCTCCAGGAATTGCATCAAGTTTTTCCTTAAAGTGGATTAAATGCAAAGGATTTGTCGAGAACAGTGACATTGACTTTATCGAGTCCTTTCCCAACAAGCAGGCTGCCACCGAAGCTTAAAGGGGCAAATTACTTGCTATTTCCTTTTCTCATTATAGCTGATTTTTGAGGTTGTGGGATCTTTATTTATTAACCAAAGTAGTATTTTCTTCCATGTAACTGCAATATTAAGGGCTGTCGTGTGACTGTTGAAATGAACGGTAAAGTTCTTCTTGACTTCATTGCAGAATCAGGCTCTTGGTGGTGATGGTACCACAGGCAATTTCCTGTCGTAGCGAACTGCAGTTTAGTTGGTAGCTTACAAATCACTAGAGTCCAAATGGATGATGATGTCATCTTTAAAGAAAGCTTTTATCACTGTTTTAAGGGACGTTGTTTTAAGGAAGTATATCAAGTACCAAATTTTATTGCTTTCAACTCAAATTTAGCTAGCTAGCTAGCTTTTTTGTATCTGCATATTTAGATCTTCTCTAGGAAGAACTACTTTCCTATGATTTCTTCTGCCACTGGTGAGTGCCACCAAAACTTGAGTCTGTAATTGAGATTCCTACTTACTGCTGAGAAGCGATCATGTCAGGTTTTTAATGAAAAGAATTTTATCTGTTTATTTTCCCAAGTGGGTGAGGTTTTCTGTTTCACTTGGAAGAGCTTTTGATGAACTATGAAACTTTCTATTAAGATACGTTATTTCTTGTAGCTTGGCTGCATTTCCCTTTCTTAGTTTCATGCGGTGACACACGTGTACCACACAGGAAGGGCATCCTCAGTCTGAGGCTGGTGGGCTGTGTAGCCACAGCAGTGTCGTGCGATGTGGAAGCCGTTGGCTGTGACGCTGCTGCAGACAAAGCCTCCTTAGCTCCTGCTGGCAAATCCTCGCGTATCATGTAATTCATTTCACCTTCTGAGGTTCAAATTTCATACCAGTGGGTGACATTCATATTAAAGCTGAAACTTTATTTTAACACTTTATTCACATTTGAATCTACTCGGAAGTGTTAGAAGTAGGTGAAACTCTGATTCAGATTGTTTGAACCTTTCTTCCTCTGACATGAATTTGGTCCACTTTATCCAGGCTTTGCCGTGCGTGTTTTAGGTGGGATAAATCATTTACTCTTTGAGCATATCTGCTGAACCAAGGTACAGAGCTTCAGCAATGTCTGATTTTTGCGAACATGCTAGTTTTAGATAAAACAATCCACTGTATAATAAATTTAGGGGGCTGGGGAGAAAACGGAGAGAGAATGTTAAAAACAGCACTTTGTAGTATGTTTCCTGTTCCTTATTGCTGCAGATGGGTCTCTCTGAGTGAGGACTTTCTCTCTTAGCATGCTGCTTCATCTTTTGCCAGGTCCTGGGGTACTGTCCTCCACAACATTCTTGTCCCAAGAGTTACAGTCAGTGGCTCTATATCCAAGTGGAAACCAGTAACGAGCAGTGTCTGTATTGGGACCAATGCTGTTTAATGTCTTCATCAACAGCAATAGATAGTAGGATTGAGTGCACCCTCAGCACGTTTGCAGATGACACCAAAGCTGAGTGGTGCAGTTGATTCACTAGAGGGAAGGGATGCCACCCAGAGGGACCTGGACAGGCTGGAGGAGTGGACCCTTGTGAACCTCTTGAAGTCCAGCAAGGCCAAGTGCAAGGGCCTGTACCTTGGTCAGGACAATCCCCGGTATCAGAAAGGCTGGGGGATGAATGGCTTGAGAGTAGCCCTGCAGAGAAGGACTTGGGGATACTGGTGGCTGAAAAATAGGACATGAGTTGGCACTGTGCACTCACAGCCCAGAAAGCCAACCATACCCTGGGCTGCATCAAAAGAAGCATGGCCAGCAGGTCGAGGGAGGTCATTCTGCCCCTCTATTCTGCTCTGGTGAGATCCCATCTGGAGTACTGCATCCAGCTCTGGGATCCCCAGACATGGACCTGTTGGAGTGCGTCCAGAGGACAGCCACAAAAATGATCAGGGGGATGGAACATCTCTCCTGTGAAGAAAGGCTGAGAGAGTTGGGGTTGTTCAGCCTGGAGAAGAGAAGCTCCATCCAGGGAGACCAGGGAGACCTTTTAGTGGTCTTGCAATATATAAAGGGGGTTTATAATAAAGATGGAGAAAGGCTTTCTTTTTTTTTTTTTTTTTTTTTTTTAACCCACGGCCTGTATTGACAGGACAAGGGACAATGGTTTTTAAACTGAAAGAGGGTAGATTTAGGTTGGACATAAGAAATAAGTTTTTTACGATGAGGGTGATGAGATGTTGGAGTAGGTTTCCCGGAGAAGCTGTGGGTGCCCTGTCACTGGAAGTATTCAAGGCTGGGTTGGATGGGACTCTGATCTAGTGAAAGATGTCCCTGTCCATGGCAAGGGGGTTGGACTAGATAATTTTCAAAGATCCCTTCCAACCCAAACCATTCTATGATCTGTATACCACTTTTGTATTTGTAACAAGCACCTATTTTCCAAGTTGTTTAGATGACTAAAATTCTTGTACCCTCCCTCTAGTTTGCCTAGGTAGTAATTACATGAAGGAGACAGTGGTGTGTTGACTTTAAATTGCAATGAGATCCTGAGCAGTAGGTAATTAAGTTGAATTTTATTATCTGTTCCAATTTCTTCCATTAAAAAAGCAAATTCCATGAGTACCAAAACTCAGGAAGCCAGGTTTCCCGTGCTCATGTCTGGTGACTGATTGACTTCGTTGCCAAAGTCAGTCAAGTTTTGGGAGATGTTTAGACAGTAACTTCCCCTCCACCCATCTTTGGTTCTCTGCAGTCGAATACAGTGTTTGCTTAACCTTTCGTGCCTCCAGGCATGTACAAGGTTGTCTTTCTCTGTCTCCTGCTGCTTTTCACAAAATGTAAAATTATCTTAGCACAGATCTACTCTTGTAGCAGATTTAATAGAAGTTGATGATGGAATCATAAGTTATTGGAAAGTATAAACAAAACACAGAGAAGGCTTATGCAATCACATTGTAGATTTATTGAAAAGTAGATTTAATAAACACAATACTTAAAATAGTTGCAAAAGGGTGACTTGTTGGGGAAAAAAAATGAAGATAATGCGGTATGTACTTTGGTTGAGGTAAAAGTGATGTTTTAGGCCATTTATGTGGCTGCTGTTTCTATCTTGGCTTCATAAACAAAGTGAATGCAGCAGGGGACAGACACGACCATCATCCTTTGTGTATGTGAAATAGCTTTCTGGTACCTCAAAGTATGAGGAACGTTTCTTCCCAGAGCAGAACTGGGCTCTAAATAAATCAGGTGTCTGATGTGGAGATGTGTCTGCATATGCTGAGCTGTAGGACATCTTTATTACGTGTAGTCAGGCGGTTCATGATAATGTTGAATGTTCTTATAATGAGTTTGTTTTCTTGGAACAGATAAGACATAGTGTATATCCCATAAGTCACTGAACAATTGGTATGGTATCAAGAAAGAATTAGAAATGCAGTACAAATTTGTGTCATTTTACCTTTTTGTCATTATGAGATTTTAACTCAAATTTATCTCTAAGGAAGTCAATAGAAAGTTGTGCCCCAAAACTTTAGGAAGCACAGGACTGATAATCCTAACTTTTTCTTGTGCATATTAAATTACAATTTTAGATAAAAAAATAAAGATCCCTATAGAACTGTGTGAGAGTAAACACGAAAGTTTGCGATATGTTTCAGATAAATTACATTCAACTATGTAAATATGCATTTCAAGACTGCTTAAATACACATTTTCATAATCTGTACTTTGAAGACTTTTGGTGCACATTATTGACTGCAATAGGATATGATATAAATATGTATCTACACAGTGTTAAAGACATATACTATTTTTATTGAACTATGGTGACTATCTCTATTAATGTGTATTTAAAAAAAATGTATCTAGCCAATAGAATGGCGTCTTTCTGAACAGCAGTGTGGTGTATTGTGTATTATGATAAAAGCCTGATTACAAAGGTAACTGGATGTTCTTAGTTTTTTGTGCAGTTGTAGTGTTTCAGAAGCGTCTCTACTTTGGTACTCTGGTGTTAGTGATAGCTTCATGGGATTCCTACATTGTGCTGATCTCAGAAACAGTTCAAACTTCTTTTCCTCATTTGGATTATCTTGGAGACGTCTAAGGGATGACTTGGATTTATAAAGCTAGGCGTGTTCTAAGTTTTTGCAACAGGTCTTCAACAGATTATTGACGACATGCAAACAATAGCTCTGTTAAATTTACAAATGTCTCCTTTGACACAACAGTAAGTGCTTACTTTATTAATCTGAGTAGCTGCGCTGAATTCAGTGCATCTTCTTAAAATATGAATAGTACTGCGTACCAGGAACGGTTTGGTCAGTAAGTGAGTAGGTGGTAAAACCAGTAGGATTTACTCCATGTGAATTGCTCATCTAGTGGTCTAGTACTTTGTATTTCTTGAGCCAAATGAATTACTACAGTTTCCAGTCCAATTAAGATTCTGGAGTGTGAAAGCATCCAGACTCTGCTTTGTCATCCTTTAGAGCTTGAGTATTGTACTTCTTTCAGCTTATTGACTTAAGCTGAGCTGTCCTTGGGAGTAAGGTGTTGCTCAGCCATGACCGAGGATGACGCAATCAGAACATCTTTAAGTGAGGAGATTAATTTAACTGTAACACGCAGTTATACACTGTTGGGTTGATTATTGCTGAGTGGCATGACTGTCAATGAACGTTACCCAGAAATAGTTTATGACTAAATAAACTTTGTTTTGTCTTTTAACAAGCAGGATATTAATGCATAGTTGAGGGGAATTTCTCTTTGCTACCATACAATTTAATGATGATGTAATGAAGTTACCTGTGACCTCTGCACAGTTTCTACACGGTGCCAACTCCGGGGAAGGGTGGGTGTGTAACAGGGTTGTCATGCAGGAGGAGATAACGCGCAAACCCACTGCTTTCAGTGGAACTCCCTTTGTTACCAAAACAAGGCTTTGCATGTGTGTGTGGAAGTTTTAAGGCCTTTAGTGTTCTTATTCCCCTGGGCTGTGTGCTCTGAAAAGGGAGATGTTGGGCAGAAACAACGAAGCATAACTGTTGCAGAGTTAGAATTAGCACACTTACAGTGACTTGGTAGTTTTGTCAGAATCAGTGCATCCTTCTGTTCAGGAATCCACTGGTGACCCTCTGTGTGAGGGCGCCGAGAGCACTAACTGCTCGTCGTTGGCCTGAGGAGTCTCACCTGGGGCTTCCACCCCCCTCCTCTGACCAAGGGTGCCATCGGAGCTCAGGCTGGTGGCTGTGGCTCCTGCCGGAGCTCTGTCCTGGGGTGTCTGCCCCGAGTCCTGGTTCTCGAGTGCTGGGTGGAGACCCTGGCTGGACCCCGGCACGATGCTCACGGGGCGGTCAGCAGGACCGTTGCTGTCACCGCTTTGCCTGCCTGTCCCTGTGCTGTTGGCGTGAGGCCGTTGCGCAGCCAGCGGTTTGGGCATCCTGCGTGCCTTCCCTTAGGGAGCAGCGCTGCTCTTGTTGTTCCCAGACACTCTGTAGACTGTCTCCACATCATTTTGTCTTCTCAGTGTGACCGTCAAACACTAAAAGCTGATCCCTTTTGGATCAGTTGGCATTTTGTGCATCTGCCACAAAGCAGTTGTTTTCACAACTCAACTGGATAAAAAATCAGAGAAACCCCTCTGTATCAAAGACAGAGACGCCAACGGTTTTGTGAAAGCGAGACTTGGCACTTTTCTGGTACCTGTTTGACATGGTCGTGCTCTGGTGGGCTGGCAGTTAAATGTCCTTGGGTGTTCCATCTCTGTCCAAGCTTCTCTCTTTTTCAAAATCAGGTACAGTCTTAAATGTAAAATAAAACCAAAATGAACTTTAGCCCTGCCTTTTTTTCTCTGATGCACATACATGTACACTCGTTTACATATTTTTAGAAGCCTGGTGGAAGTCTCAAAGACAAGAGAGGAGGCTCGTTCAGTCATGAAGAAGACAAATAGATGGTGACAAATACCTTGAACTTGTCCGGTTACGGCTGCATAAATAACTGATATGTTTGTGTTTCAGTGGGCAGTCCTGACAAATGGAAAAAAAAAAAAAGTTATACCTTTTTAATTCTTTCTTCTTTTTTCAGTCCAAGGTGACTGAAATTCGTCCCCAAAAGAATTCGGTCCCCAAACACCCGGGTTTTGTGTATGAAGTATTTACAAACCCTTTCCCGCTCCCGCTCCCCCCCAAGCCATAGCTCAGCGCTGCTCCCGGTCTGTCGCAGGAAAAGGACGACTCTTGGGCTTTAGGGAGTTGCTTAGGTCGCTGAGTTTTGGGGTTTGGGGTTTTTGTTCTTTTGCTTTTTTAAATACCTGTATCATTAGGCAGTCTTGATGCTTTAAAAACAGTGTTGCAAGAGATGAAAGAAATAAGGGCCTAAACACTTCTGCATGCTGAATGTAGTCCTCATGCCACAAAATGTATCTCTGGTCCTAGTAGTGAATTTCAGTCCTCATTCATCAAAACCTTCTCCAAGCCAAGGCTTTGAAGTGGATTCGGGACTTGCTCAGGTCCCTTGCTGTGGTTGGGCTGTTCCCTGCTGTCCGCCGTCGAGAGCTGCTCATAGGTTTGGACTGGAAGAGTGCACTTCTGTACCTGGGGAAAAAGACAGGTATTTACAGACACATGGAGTTATTTCTTACCAGCATCAGTACAGATTAAAAATAAGTTGGTTTTTTTTTTTTTTTTTTTTCACCAACCTCTGCAGACCTTTGACATTTAGGAGAAAGTGCCCCTCCAAAGTGGTAGATGCATTTGTAGCGCTGTGTGGTTTTCCTGTGTAGTTTCTCTTTGGCATATTGTTTTTCATAATCTGCCATTGAAATAATAAAATACAGTATCCGCATAACTATTTTCATGCTTAAAATTCTTGGGCTAGAGTGTCATCTCATCTCTGTTGTGGCAAATCTGTTGGAGTTTTTCAGAATGCACCCAGTGTAGCTGAGACAGTTTTCATAACTATTTGGCTCATTAGAGGTGAGGGAAGGGACAGGAGATCAAGAAGAGTTTGGTGTCTTATGCTACAGTTGGGCTGTAATAAGAGAATTTGGCATCTGTGCTGAGCTGAAAATCTTGTTTGTGGGCAAAGAGGAAACATAATTTGTATAAGAATTCTACTGTTAGAATAATGAAAATCTTAACAGTATAATCCAATGATCTTTATTAGTTCAAATGTAATTATTACAGAAAAAGAAAGAGTACTTGTATACAGAAAAAAGTCTCAATAATAGCTACAGTTAAATAGAGTTAAAATTGTTACATTAATGCTTCTTAGTTTCTATCTCCTTTTCCTTTTTCCTGCTTATGGAAGGTTCATCCTTCCATGTGTTGCTGGCAGTAACACACCGCCACCCCACAACCAGCACCAGACTGAAGCCATCAGCCTTTAGGACGTGGAGCAGCGGTGGACGGTTCATCCTTCCTTCGCCACCAGCGTTTTCCAGGTCCAGCCCTGCATGGCTGCGGCCGTCCCTCGTGGGCTGTTTGTAGTCACAGGTCTCCAGCACTAAACATGTCGTCCCGTGCCTGTACGCTGTGTTACCATCAGTCTCTGCTCCACTTCTCAAGGGCTCTCTGGTCACACCAGGCTTGTATTTTCCTACTCTGCATCCTTATGTCAGAGTCATAAATACCTCATTCTGCACAGACTAATTGGTTGTTACCATTATCTGTAAAAAAGTGCTTGTACCATACCATGATAAGCAAAAATAAAACAAATTAGCCATAATCACCTAGTCAGAAGAAAAATTGCTGTTACAGGTAAACCAAACAGAAACAAACCTGGAGGTGACTTAGTAAATTCAGTAATTAATCTTCACTTGGATGTGAAAAAACTTGTTTGCTGTGCATTCGCTCCTGCAGTGCAAAAGCACATGGGGTTCAGCGCTGCCTCGCTGTGTTTAGTGTTTGTTGGTAGGACCTGGCTCAGAGGCAGTCAGATTTACAGAATCTGCTGGTGTGAATGTATAATTTTCCCAAGCATCTGGGTATTGTGTCGAGGAGACAATGTCTCATTAACGGCTATTAGCCTAATGCAATAGTGCAGAAACATCTAGCAGGACAACATAAATTAAGTTGACTTAGAACTATTGAAGCACATAAATGTAGGAGCTTTCCTGTGAGGTTAGGAATAAGTTGTGTTTGATGAAATATGACTCTGCTTTGTGTAATACAATGAAGATAAACACATCTCCAAATTTGTTAATAACCTTGTTTTGTTACAATGAAGGCTAAGCAAAATGTAATGGCTGTGCGTTGTACAACATATACCCAAGCCTGGACATGTAAGTTTTCGCGTGTAGTCTTTTGCTGAACTTGTACCGATTTCTTTGGGACTTTGAAGAAGGTGTTTCAGTCATAGGTTGAGGAAGCAGTGAAGAAGTACCCAAGAAAATTCTGGAAGAAGACAAACAATGTGAGAAACACGCTCACTGTATTGAATTTTAGTCCGGGGCAAATTTGGTGGAGCAAATTATTTATTACAGTGCGGGAAGTTACACAGGGGATTTGTCCTCCTGTGGCTCCTTTTTCCTTTGCAAACGCTTGTTTTTATTTCGTATTCCTTATACTTATCCATGTTTCTTCTTGGAACATAGTTTGCATAATCAATGAGTTTTCGGAACGCGACCCACTCGCGATTACATAATCAATGAGTTCTTGGAATGCAGCCCACCCCCGAGCACGCCCCCTCCCTTCCGGCGGCGCAGGCGCTGTGCCTCCTCGGGGGTCTCCTGGTGGTCATCGGAGGGAGGCTCGAAGTCTTTATTTATCACCACGTCCTTCTTGTGGCTTCTTCATTCCTTACACTCCTGTGGTTATCTTAGCTAACGACACCACCCTTTGTTCTGCAACAGTTCGGTACTTTCAGCTGTTGCTTTCGTCTGATCCCCTGTCTAACGCTATCCCTTTCCCAAACGCACAGCGAGCACACGCCCTTCTTTAGCTGAAGCCACAGCGAGCACACATCTATCAAACGCATAGCGAGCATACACCCATCTTAGCTGAAGCCATAGTGAGCACACATCCATTTTAGCTGAAGCAAAATTCTTTTGCTAAATTACTTATCACAAGAATAACCTTTCAAAGTTCCTTCCAACTTTACTTCCTGTGATCGCTTATTTGGGAGGTGGTCGAGTCTCAGCAAGTTTGAGCGCCAGAAGCCCCAGTGAAATGCAGTGTTCGTGTGGGATGCCTCTGTCTCTTGCCTTTTGCAGTCTTCGTAGCAGCTCCTGGTCAAGTTTAGCCCCAGTAGACAGCATTTGGCCAGGGGTCAATATTCATTGCTTAAAAATTAATTCCTTATTTCCTCCTGGGTAGAGACGATAGTAGCCAAGACAGGAGATCTAGTTCATAGTACTCATTGGACTATGCTGACTTAGATGAACTAGTGGGATCTCAGTGAGGTGGTGTGATACAGAGGATGGAAACTCCATGAGGGTGGTGGGAAAGCAGTGACAAGCCTAATAAGTAATTACTGGGAAAAAATAGGTTTATTGGAAACTCATGTTTTACTTTTTCTAGGATGACAGGAAGTAAGTGCCTGGTGGCCATGAGAGTTGGATGGATGTCTTGGATATCTGAGTTTTCGTAGGCAACATGTCCCAGCAGTAACTGAGTATAATTTTGGACGAAAGTCCTGTGCAAGTTAAACTTTGTCTTAATGCTTTTTTTGTTTTCTCCCCTCCATATTGTTAAGTTTGCGTTTGTTGGTACCAAGCTTTCATGATCCTGGAATTCCACTCTCTGGAATTTACCTCTATCCAGGTATACATATAAATACCTTTATACCTGTCCTTCTGAATAATAAAGCTGCAATCTGTATGAAACATCAGGGTGGGGTTTGGTTTGGGTTTTTTTTCATACTGCATTAATCTGCAGTGGCACTTTGTAGCAGCTGGGCTGCTATAAGCACCCATAAATAAAAGTAGGCAGGAGGAAGTCTCTCTAGCTTGTGGGATAGTCCCGTACAGCCTACTGCTGATGTAGAAATTCAGCATTGTCCACATAGAATCATAGGATCATAGAATGGTTAGAGTTGGAAGGGACATTTAAAGATCACCCACTCCAACCCCCTGCCCTGGGCAGGGACACCCCCCCCCCCCCAGCCCAGGTTGCTCCAAGCCCCGTCCAACCTGGCCTTGAACATCTCCGGGGATGGGGCAGCCACAGCTTCTTGGGGCAGCCTGCGCCAGGGGCTCACCGCCCTTACAGGCAACAATTTCTTCCTCATATCTAATGTAAATCTCCCCTCTTTCGGTTTAAAACCATTCCCCCTCGTCCTATGGCTCCCCTCCCTGGTCAAGACTCCCTCCCCAGCTTCATGGGCAGGGATGGGATGCTCCTGACTGTTCCTCCTAACTCAGGAAAGACCACACAGCAATATTTGCACATTTCCAACCTTGATCTACATATGTGAAATCATCCTTTCCCTCCTAGACTGTGCTGAAGAGAGCTGCAGCAAGTGACTGTGATCCTTGAGTGTACTCTGTTGAGCAGACACTTTGAAGTGGAAGCTCTTTCATTGTACTAAAACCTGAAACCGTGCCTTTGGTTGAGGTCTGACAGCTGCCGAGGCAAGGAAGTTTGGCCTAAAGAGATCCTCTCCCTAAAGAGGACCAATGACTAAGGTTCTCAAAAGATGTTTGGCGGGTTACTTTTCCAGCAGGAAGTCCAATGTTTGTACCTATTTCTTAAACCAGGAGATAATCCGTTAAAATACATGGTTTAGTGTGTGCTTCTGACGTGATAATGGTGGGAACCCGTTTCTGCCTTAGGAGCACGTGTCACCAGAAAGAGGAGCTCTAACACATGAGTGGGCCAGGATTCTGCTTAATTATCGCATCTGCAGGGCTGATAATATATAGAAGAAAGTAAGTATCTTTTGCAGGTTCCCTGCAAAAAAAAAATCCCTTTTGCAGGATTCCTGCTGGGCCAGTTGCATACAGAACATCTGGACTTGTACGAGCTGATGTGCCACGAAATCTGGGAGCTGAATTAGTGTCCTTCACAATCAGTATACTTTGAAATAAATGAATATGCTGAATAGTAGCTCTGGTACTTATTATTTAAGATTATTTGTACTGGATGTTACAGTAAAACTAATTGTTTTCTTCATCACATATTTTTCTACAAGAGTTAGAATTTCTTGGACGTGATCAGGTTGCTAAAAACCAGCTGACTAACAGTGTAGCAAAATACAGTATTTATTTTTAGGTTTTTTCCCCCAGCAGAATGATAAATAGTTCCTATGCTGTTGCTTTGCTTGCTCTGACAAAAGGCAATGAGCAGTATCTGTGAATACCCCTTTTTGTTGGTTTCAGTACAATGCGATATCTGTGCGAGCATCTAGACAACTGCTATAAACAGGAAAATGATAACAAGTGCTGTGTGCCGGTGACCAATACTCTTGAACTCTTGTAATATTTACCCCCGTCAGTAATTTAAAGATTTGAGTGGGATTTGTGAGATAATAAAGTGCTTAGATACACATGCGTATATATACGTATTTAGGAAAATATGTGTATAATATGTACATCGATTTGTATTTCCTCGTTAGCATTTTTCTGGCATCTGTGCAGGTCCCTGCCACAACAAGGCAAAACGTCAAAAGCGGAGTTATTACAGCCATGAACGCGTAGTTTCATTTGGAGAGCAAGTAACACAGTATGTGCGTACCTTGCATTTCTGTTTGCATAGCTGCTGCGGAGCAGACCCTTGCTACTTTACACTGATGGACTCGTCACAAACGAGTGAGTGTTATGACAAGAGGGGTGTAACGCCAGGCAGGTGTTTCGCCCCGCGTGTGGGGCTGGGCACCGCCGTGGGGCTGCACTCCCTCAGAACTTTTTTACTTTTTTTTTTTTTCTTAAAGGCAATTGCTGGTGGCCAAAATATAATCATATTTAGAATACAAGATTTCTATCAGAATGAATTTCTACTTGACTTCCAGCTGGGAATTCTCTGTAATGCATGATTTTTCTTTGTAGTACTGAAGAAAACCTCAGTAGAGATAAACATTGATCAGCAAGTTGATGGAGGTGATTTTGTTCACTTGTTTTGTGGCTTTCGTAGAACTAGGTAGAAAGCAGATTGCAGCAGATTTTCTGTAGTTGTAGTTCTGCAAAGTTATTTTCAAATCTTTTCCAAATCTTCTGGTGAGTTAAAATGCTGAATCTGTAATAAAATAAACATTTTGGCTATGAGAAAATCTACCTCAAACCAGGACATCTTCCTCTGAAAGCACCGAGTGTGATGAATATTGTCATGGACTATCTCGTTAGAAAAAGATCAGGAAGTATTTAATGGGTAAAGGGAGGCTCTTGTTTTCATCGGTTAGCTTTTAATGACTTGTGTGTTGCTCGAGACACGAAACTTGTAGAATTCATGAAGAGAAGCTCACACCTCAGGAACATTTTTCCAGTCGCTTTTCTTGAACGAGTAGTACACTCAAAGCAATTGTAAATATGATTGTGTGGATACAACTCTGACAAGTGTTGGAGTATCCCAGAAATAGTGGGTTTTACTACCTAGCGGTCAGAACTTTGTGTGGCTTGATGTACTTATTTCTGGTGATGCACTGTGCAAAACAACCGAAACACTTCTGACGCTTCTGGGAATACGAGTAGGATGGAACGTGAACTGTGGGACAGATTTTTGCTTAAATTCTCTAGTGAGTGGGAAGTTTTTAAAGAGGAGGGGAAAATCCAGGCATGGAGGTGAAGAAAATGCCATGGTTTGTTGTTGTTTTTTTTTTTAAAGTCTGAATGATGGCTTTTATGCATATTGTGAAAATGCATAATTGCCTCAGTGTTCCAGCACAAGCTGAGTAACAGCTAACGCCGGGCTTGGCAGGGTGAGCATCAAAATCAGTGAGGGAGATGGGGACTGTGTCTTGGCATAAAATAATCGGCAAATGTGTAGTTAAAACGTGTCGCAAGACTATAGAGTTCACTGGCAAAGTGACTTCACTTTAATATTTCCAGATTTCTGAGTGCAGTAATTCACAACTCTATCAGTTTTTTACTTATTTTTTGGTCTATAGTGAAGCAGGAGGAGAGACTGAGGGTGGCTACTGGTACGTCTCAAAAAGCCTGAGATTGAAAAGCATTGACTTCACAGTATCACAGTATCACAGTATGCTAGGGATTGGAAGAGACCTCAAAAGATCATCTAGTCCAATCCCCCTGTCGGAGCAGGAACACCTAGATGAGGTTGCACAGGAAGGCGTCCAGGCGAGTTCTGAATGTCTCCAGAGAAGGAGACTCCACAACCTCCCTGGGCAGCCTGTTCCAGTGCTCTGTCACCCTCACTGAGAAGAAGTTTCTTCTCAAATTTAAGTGGAACCTCTTGTGTTCCAGCTTGAATCCATTACCCCTTGTCCTAAGGACTTCCATCCTTAGAAGAGAATAGAGCTTGTAGCAGCCTTACAGCACGTGGTCTTAGCAACTGTCAGTCTTCTGTGTCCTGGTATTCCCAACTTGTCACATTTAATCTATCTTAATCTTCGCAGTTTTTATAGCAGCTTTGATGAGGTTTAGTGATTGAGGTCTCACATAGGAGGTGCTCTAAGAGGAAAACCATTTTGTAATCCTTCTTTTTGTCTGTTAATAAAGGGAAAATACAGGGTTGTGGTTCAGGTAATATTTTTTTTTTTTCCTTCAAGCAGGTTAATTATTGCATTTCCTAAAGCATTCAGGATATACGTGTATTGTCATCTTAAACTGCATTTTGCTCGTACATGCTCATTATCCATATGGGTCTGTCAAGAAATCATATGGGGCTTACTGTGTTTCTTTGTGAGCATTCAGGAATCGTTTAATTAGTGTATTGTCTGGAAGTCAAAACCAAGTAGTAGCATATTATAACCATCTCATTTATACACAGTTTACTAGGGTTATAGTTTGACTTACGTGGATTCAGTTGATGGGAATGTACAGTACAGCTAGGAAATGTTTGGGTGCATTAGAAGAAATTATTGCTGATGGTTAAGATCAGGTCAGGATAACTGAAGTCCAATTTTAACTTAATGCCCGTAGGTTGCTTGCTAAATAGCTTGTGGTAGACTTGTCTTTAGTGAAGGACATGTGGATAAGTCTGCTGTTGCTCTTGGACACCTGATGGGCCTTGTAAACTCTCCTACGCTTGCGTTACAGTTTGTTCTCCACATGTCCTACTGCATCATCTTCTTCCTGGGTCCCTTGCCCACCTGATTTGGGTGTTTCCATTTCCACTTGCTTTCAAGTTCACCCATCTTTTTTTTCTTCTTTTCTTCACTCCCCACCCCCTCCCCCCGAATAATTTTTGTTCCAATTAATTAAGCTCCATTAATTTCAATTTAGATGGAGATCTGGTATTGTATCTTTTAAGCCAGAGGGCAAATATTGCCCTTGCTGCCTTGGCGGAGGAGGAAGTCTGGAAAGCTGAAAACACAGGAATTCTAAAACATTTGATCAGTCCTATTTTAAGTGTAATACGATTTTAAAAACAAACAAAAAAACCCCAACCAACCAACCCCTTTCCATCCTGGGAGCAGCACTCACAAAAGGAGAAACTTTGCTGTTGTACAGGCCGCAGATTTTTTTTTTTTAGCAATAACATTAAGCTTGTTTAGGTGATTGGGGAAATTGAGTGGACAAACACTCGTAATTGTTTCACAATATAGAAGTTTACTACTGGTGGCATGAATCGCACCTTTCCTGAAGGTGGCGGCAGCTCTGGTTTCCTCAGACTTGGCCTCTTTTTGCACTTAGAAGTTCTGCTCAGGTAAACTTTGAGGGCTACAGACACTCCAAAATTTCTGTCTCCCTTATAGTTGGGACACTTCTGCCCTCCGTGCTCTGCTCCAGGAATCCGGACGGCATTTGGGAGCGCTGGCAGCATTGTGGCCGTTGGAGCGGTCACTGCCATGCTGTCCTCCGTGCGTGGCTGCGGGAGGGCTGACCCTGCTGGAGGCAATGGCTTCCTCCGCCTCTTCTGCCCGTCCCCTTTGGTGCCCACATTGTAAATCCGTGTTTCCAGGAAATGTCAGAGCTCCTGTGTATGCGCTTGGCAGTACTGGGCTTAGTCCCTGTAGTGCAGGACGTCATTGCTCCTTTCTCACAGCTCCCCGTCTTCCAGGGAAAAGCCCGTTTGTCTAACGGGGAAAGCTGCGGTGTGTCTGAAACAAATCACTGCTGTGGATGACCCGGGGATCAGTTCCCAGGAAGCAGCGTGGGGGTGCCACGTTCACTATTAAGGTGCGGGTGATATATCAACTGATTGTGGAGTCTCATTGTCTATAAATGGGACCTGAAATGTGCATTGTTCAAGAGAAACACATTCACGCATAGACTGAAGTGAAAGACTAATTAATGCTTGTGAAATCAAATATTTCAGAGGTGAAAATTTGTGAGTGTTGTCATTCATTAATGGAAAACGCTGTAGGCTGTTGAATCTACCAACCTTCCAGCGTCTACCAACAGATGAATGTTTCTTTCTTGATCACATTTTAATCGTCTGTGGATGACGCTCTTCTGGTTCAGAGTGTGCAGAATCTGACCCTGTGACCAGTCAACACAGCCCCAGGATGGGAGAGGGCTCGGAGGAGATGGGCAGGAACGGCGAGCTCTGGGGAGAAGGAAGGGAATGGCCAGCAGTTACTGTAGAGAAAGCTGAGCTTAACCTCAGCTCAAACAGAACTACGGGGTGATCTTTGTTTTAGATACGCAGCGGGTAACGTCGTTGTGTAAACTGCCTTTCTGGAGTTAGGCAGTAGCTGGCAACGTCCTCCTGAGCCAGCCAGACCAGCGCGGGGCAGGGAAGGTGTACGCCTGGCTCGGCCCAGCGTGAGGTATAAAAACAGAACAGCCAACAAAAGGACCCTCGGAGGGGGCTGTGGGCTAGAGCTGGCTGGGACTCACGCATCTCTTCCCCGCACGGTGGTGATGGAGCACACAGAGACAGGTACTGGGAATCGTGTTCGTATTGTGATCCAGCTCTATATTGCAGCTGCTGTATCGTGCTTGCATTGTGATTCCCGCACACGGCTGCATCGCTCTACCGAACCCGTGGGATGCCAAATATCTGCAAATGACTAAACTCGATACTAAACATTAAACCTTCCTAGTATGGAATATCTAAAGTAACCTGGTCAGAGGGTCTTGAACTCTGGCACTGATGGACTTGGAACACCCCACAAGGGAAGGAAATCCCCTGTTTTCAGTGGCTGACTTTAAACCAATTTTATTTGCTGTGAGTTACATATGCTTGTGAAAATTTGCAGTCTCACTTGAGTTACAGGCATCAGGTTTTCTTGCAAGTAAATTCAAAATACGCATTATTAAAGGCTACCATTAACTTGAAGTAAGTATACTTCATAGCATCTTCCTCCATTTGTCTGCTGTTAAAAAATATCCTGAAGTTTTAAAATCTAGTTAACCTTCATAGCTGCATTCAAAAATAACAATAGTTTTCTTGCATCTGTAATTCTATAGATTTTTAAAGTTTCTTACCAGGTTTGTTTTTTACTGTTGTAAAACAGTGAATGTACTATTCGGCATTGACCTGAACTGGATATTAAAATAGTAACCTTTCTCTCTGAAATAGCTGCGATATGATGCTTTATTAATGCAACTTAACTTTCTTTTAAAGTAACAGTGGGAATCACATTTTTCTTGATCATTGTGCTTTCACACAGTGATTTGGCAGAAAGTCTGAGTGAAATAGCTGGTATGGTTGGACTTGATGATCTTAAAGGTCTTTTCCAACGTAAATGACTCTGTGATTCTAACGCATCTGATGGGACGATGCTTCCCTTTGGGCGCAGTACCACGGTATCCTAGGTCAAGGCTGCGCCTCGGCAGTCCTGCTCAGACCCAATGCCTGTGCGCCTTTCCACTCGCTCCTGTGGGAACTTGTGCTCAGACTGCTGAAGACTGACTCTCCCGAGGACAAAATAAAGAGAGTTTAGTTTTTGGCCGGCTTGGCTCCCGAGCTGGCTTGCTGTCCAGCACAAGGGAAGATCACATAGCTGCAAATACAGAAGGGTGCTGGCAACTGACACGAATGGCCTCGGGCTGCTGTGGGATTGGGTTAAACAGCTTCAAGTTTCTTGTTTACAGGTGTTTACAACTCAGTCTTTTTAAACAAGAAGCTGTAGCTCCTGTTCCTCTTGTGAAAGTTTGAGAGCATTATAATAACCCGTCATGGAATGCATTGTGTAGACACGGTCTGTGTAAATACAACCACACCAGTCCAGTACACAGGAGGGTGAGGGTATGTTTGGCCCCATGTCGCAGACTCAGTCCTGTTAAACTTGTGATGGCTGCCAGTAGGTTTAATGGGATTTTCTAAAAGCGAGTGTAGAAAGCGTGTGGAAGTACTGGGCTACTGGTGGGTTTGTCTCGCCCACTACCTCGTTACCTAATGAACTACCTTGTGTTTAATCTGACTCTTGGTCTTCTTCTACCAATGACCGAGCAACAACGCTGTGACAACTCTCGTCATCGTATACAGGGTGGAGTAGTATTAGGAAACAACAACTTAACTTAAACTTTCAGTAAAAACAGAATTCTAGTGAACCAGACTGAAGTAAATCTAGGCATGATCAGATAATTTTATCTGAAGTTATTGCTGAGCCCATTTAGCTTTCCAGGGGGTACACCTGTCTCAGGCTACACAAGAAATCATTACATCTTAGACCCTGGAAATTTCTCATGTCCATGTTGTCTGCACTTGCCAAATTCCTTAAAAATAAATTTTCTTTGTACTCAATGTATCTGGTGAGATAGATAGCTCAGAACCTTCTCTCTTGCTCTTCATCAGGTTCTGTCAACTATTTTATGCTGTAAAGGTGACCCTCTGGATAAAGGAGTTTTCCTCGGGTGCTGCACAGGTCACAATAGACAGTGGTATTTCTGAGTCATAGTGGTGTATTTTCTGCAGCTTGGCTGAACGCGTTCCTTGTCCATGGATGGGCTTTTGGACAGGTAAAACCTTGTTCTGATCTGTCTGTGTGCTTTGGAATGTCTTCTACTGGAGGGAATGAGGGACGCAAAGTTCCCTCTCCAGTGTCTGTAATCCACAAAGGGATTCTCTTAAGGAACTCCATTGTCATCTTCTGGACATTTGGAACACGAGCTTTTCATACCGGAGTGGTAAGGCGTTCTGGAAACAGTCGGTTAGTGACCCTCTTAACCAGCATGAAGATAAAGAACAAAGATCCAACAAGAGCTGACCTGGATATAGTGGGAGGTAAAAAACTAACGCAAAACAAGAACCCTCTGCATTTATTTGGATTTCCATTTTTTTCTGAATTGCACCTTTTTCCTTCAAGCGGTGAAGATACCCTCATTGCAACAGCTGGTAATGTTCTGCAGATATTGTTAGTTGTTCTACGAAGTCAAAAAGATCAGTGTTGCTTTTCCCAGGCAGGGAAAAAGGGAGATTGCAGATAGTCAGAAAGTGTTATGACGTAGCCCAGTAATACCCTGATTACTTCCTTCTCTAAGGTAGCGTCTTCTGTGTCAGAATGACTTTGCAAGAAACTTCCTCAAATACTGTAACTTTTCTGCAATTAAGGTAATTGTAGATTCCTCAGATTGAATTGCATTTCCTACTTCCAGTAACGTTACCTGCTTTACGGGCTATTTAGTGAAGAAATACTGTGCCTTCCTCTAAAGTCTCATCCTGGTCTTGATGTTAATTCAGCAGCATTTTAGTAGCTTTTTGATAATGTTAACTGCAATTTAATATTTATTCACTGTAAGAGTAATCGTTGCATGAGATTAAAGCAGCAAACTGAGATAAACTTACTTCCTCAAAATGATTTAGGCAAATTACGCTTCTAGGCAAACACTACAAATTGCTGATACTTCAAAATTTTTCCTTCTGCTGTGAGTGTAAATCAGAGCGATAGGTAAATGATAGGTGAGACGGAAAAACATGCTGTTGGCGGGAGGATCAGAGGAACTAGGTGATAACCGATTTGCTGCCTCTTCAGGACTGCTGCCAAAGGGGTGTGTGATTCCTCTTTCCTGGAAAGAGCCCAGGTCCTCCGGACGAGCTGGTTTTATCCTCTTCTTTTGCATTTTTTCCTATATTGTGCCTCAGCAAATAGATATTTCTGATAAATTTTGCTACCACAGAAGAAATGTTTCATCTCATCTGGTCCCTAGAAGTGTGGGGAAGAGATTTCTGGCAAAATATTTTGGGGTTATGTTTTAGTGATCCAAGTGCTTTAATAAGGCACTGTCATGTGAAAAGAGAGGTTAAAGAAAGGATAGCTTAAAAGAACCACGTAGTTGAATTGTTAAATGTGTCCTCAAAGGCTGGTAATGCAGACATGGATTAAACATCGGGCAAGCACAACCTCTGTCTCTCCCCTTGCCCTCCTTTCACGACTGTCCGTCCCGTGTCCACAAATGAGGAGACCGCTTTGATAACAGGCACGGTTTTACCAGGGTCTTACGTCGTCAAAGTGCTGTGCACAGCTAAGGACTGTGTGAAAAGAAAAGAGAAAATTCAAATGATATGGAACAGAGAAAGAACATTAGAAAGTAAAAAGAAATTGTTCAAAGAGAATGTATTGATGCCAAAGACCATGGCAGTAATCAAGATCTTAAAGTCCAATATGATGACTCAAACAGTGAAAAAAACAAAAAAAGTAATAATAGTCTAAGAAATAACCAAAGGTATGGAAGAGTTTAAGGGGCTTCAGGCAAGGAGAAAAAAAGAAAAGGAGGATAGAAAAGCTGAAGGAAAGAGCAAGGGAAAAGAGAAATTAAATATTCACAGAATCATAGACTGGTTGAGGTTGGAAGGGACCTCTGAACGTCATCTGGTCCAACTCCCGTGCTCAAGCAGGACCACCCAGAGCCCTGTCCAGACGGCTTTTGAACACCTCTAAGGATGGAGACTCTGCCACGTCCCTGGTGGCTCTCTGTCATCCTCACACTGAAAAGTGTTTCCTGCGCGTCAGTTTGTGCCCGTGGCCTCTGGCCCTGTCCCGGGGCACCACTGGGAAGAGCCTCCGACCTCTCGGCACCCTCCCTGCGGGTGGATGGCACCCCCCGAGCCTGCTCTGCTGCCGGCTGGGCAGCCCCGGCTCTCCCAGCCTCTCCTCCCAGAGAGATGCTCCGCTCCCTTCAGCCTCTCGGCAGACCTTCGCTGGACTCTGCGGTATGGAAATTTGGAAATCAAAAAGTCAGTCGTTTAAGACACCATGTGGCAAATGAGGTTTGTGTACAAAGCCCCGAGTTTGGAATCACAATTAATTGTATGCTGAAAGGAAAGTGTGTGCTTGAAATTAAGCCCACTCTTAAATGCTTTCCTGAATTGGGCCATACTTAAAAGGACAGAAGAAATATTGCAATAGATGGAATATGAATATCATGGTGTAACTACTAAGAGCCCCACTTTCATTTACACAAAGAGGAGGTTGGATCAAGTTTGAATGTGTAACATTAACGGTCACATTTATTAACTTTTGAGATCCTGTTGGTTTAGTATTAACTGTGTATGTTTGCAGGGGCTGTTGCAGCCTTTGGGTTACTTGATTTGTGCCCTGGATGCATGTATACCCACCCATGTAACGTACAAATAGTAACAAAAAAATGGTTGAGTTTTTTTAGTAGTAATTCTTACTTTTTTTAAGTTTCACTCCAGATACAACCAAATGGATTTATTGGAGTCTGCCATTCCTTACAACCTGAGGCACCCCACTGAAGCAACAAGTGACTGGGGAAGTGGCTACTGTTTAACAGGACCTTTAACTTGGTAAATTCTCCGGTCACTGGTCTTCTGCTGGGAGAGTTGTGTTTTACCGTAGTTACTGTCAGGAATGTGCACAGGGACTTCACCACTTGTAGAAATCACTGGCGGTATAAACTCACATACAGGGGATTTTGCTAAAGCATGGGTTTAATACCTGTAAAAAAGAACTAATATCTCTACACAAATAAATATATGATCTCAATGTTTACTATAATCTCAATGTTATGTTATGTGTGATTATTACTTGACTGTGAACGAATGTAAAAATATATAAAGAAAATAATATATTAACAGAAAAAAATAGTACAAATAGCAGCAACGAGTTATAGTTGCTGTAGCAAAAGTGCTCTCTTTTAGCTACTTCACAGTATTAATAAGAGTAACAGATACAGTAGATTTCATTTCTCTGTGTTCATATGTTGTAGTTAGAACTGAAATAGTATCTGAGTAGTTTGGACATGTGCATTTTGGAAATAGAAATCAAATTCTGGCATGTCAGTGTCTCAGTAAAAATGAGAAATTGTTTTGGGGGAGTATGTATTGATTTTCTTTAAAACAAACCAAAGAAATCCCCAAAATGTGTTTTTTGGGCAGTAATTAATCTGGAAACTGAGTGAAAGTATCAACCAATATTCGCTGCCCTGCTAGACTCTGGCAGCGAATGCGCAGCCCCGGTGACAGCAGAAGAGTCTCGCGGGGCATAAAAGCGTATGGTGCCACCACCACCTTCAGAGTTACGTTCGTGACCGCATGGCTGCAGCACTGGGAGACACTCGTCTCTTTCCCTTCAGACAATGCCAATGAGAAGTTTGAACCGTATTGGTTTCTAAAGTGCCTCTGTTCAGTGCAGCGCAATGGATGTAGCGATACGTCAGTGTGTTTCTGTCATCGTCAGCCCACCAAATTCGTCCGTTGACCTCCAGACCTGCCTACGTGGCTGCTGTACTCTGGCTGTGGTGCCGGTGGTCACGCTTGCTGGCTCCCGTCCTCTCTCCTGCCCTGCCACGGCTTTTGAGGCCGTATCGTGGGAGCGAGCCAAAGGGCTTGGCGCGGAGGACGTCTTCGCTGTGGCACAAAGTGGAACCTGCAGGAACGCGCTGCTGGTGCGGGGGGCAGGAGCAGCCCCTTTGGGTTCAGCCTGTCCTTGAGCTGAGCCGGCAGGTGCTTCAGTTCATCTTGAAAGAGAAAAGATATACTGAGGAGCACAAGAAACTGAAAACTATCAATTGCATATAAATCAACAAAATTTTAACCTGCTCAGCTCTTCCTCTTGTGAGGAAAAACTAAGCTACAGCTTTTGATTTTGTTTGTTTTCTAAAGTTTAATTGATTATACAATTTAGCTTATCAATAAACTATCACAGTCTTCAAATGTAAAGGTCGTCCTCATTCAAGTTAGAATCTGCCTTGCATATGTCTGTTGTGATTTACTATTATAGTACTTCAGGGGCAAATGCATGTTTTTGAGCTAAGATTTCTGGTGAGACTTGCAGCTCACGTTGGCTCTCTTAACCCCTCATTTCAGGTATAAAATGGAACCTCTCAGTGATTGTCCTGTCACCCCTCATTTCTGTGGACACAAGCTTTGAATGCAGGTATCGTTAGCGTGCGGCAGCCATAAGTGGTCTGTCCTCCAAAAGAAGGAAGAACGTTGTAGGGTGGATGTCTTGTACTGTCACCTCTGACTATGAGGCCAGACTAATAAAAGTCTTTGTTGTCTTGGGAGTTTGGTGGGGCGTCAAACAAGTTGCCTAAACCCAGAGAGACATGCTGCAAGTGCTTGTAACAACTGCGCATTGTGCAGTTGGTGCCGTAGAGAAGATTTATCTGCCTGACCTCCAGGTTCCTCGTGTCTTCCTTCGGTATGTGGCTGTTCAGTGTGTGGCAGTTTATGGGAGCTGCTTTCTGTGAACACCTCTAGTGAGGAAAGACTGATCTTAGTGTAACGGTCCCGAACCAGGGGCATATGCTCGCCCAATTAAAAAATGTTTTATGACGGCAAAAACTATTTGCTCGCCTCTCACTTGCTAATAGAATTAGGTAAACTGAATATTAAGTTTTATTTAGAGACTGACTGTCTTGCTGTTATCACTGAGGCGTAAGTAAATGTAGTGGGAGGGGTGTAAAACAATGGGAAGCAAGGAGCTTCCCTGAGAGGGGAAAACAAAAGAAGAAAACTTGGCCGAGCACGGGGTACTTCATCTCTGGCTGCTAGAAAGAGCAGTGCTGGGATGTGTCTGCAGTGCTGTCATGATTCAGAACTGACGAGACTTAATCGTGAGCTGTTTTTCAGAGATCTCGGAAGAGCTTACTGCTGTGACGTGAACAGGGAGGTTCCCGTGGGGGGGTGGCCTGGCTGGAAGACCCAGGAAAGTCCTGAATAAAGTGCCCTCATCTTGGGTCAGGGCGCAATCTGCATGGTCTAGACAAAAGCCTGAGTCATTAGATTGCGGACTAGGCTGGGTAGTAATTGTTTAATTGTTTCTCTGTTGTGGGGGCAGGGCACGGAGCAGAATGCAAAGCAGGGTTCATGGCAATCAAAACCCACAGGAGCATGAGGAAGACCCGAGCAGGAAAGTTACTGGGGTGAGACCTGGCTTCAAGTCTCTGCAGTAGAATTATTTATTTATTTATTTATTTATTTTTAAGCAGACAGCTGTTTGGTGTAAAGTCCGTGCTCTCACAGGCTGGGAACCAAGCCTCCCCCAGAAGCAAGTGTAGCTGTCTACCAGCCCTGTTTTCGCTTGGCTTGCTGACCATGATCTCACAACTTTCACATTCCTGCCCGTGTAGTGCTCTGCTTGTAACAGGGTCCCTCAAGTCTACCTGGCTTCTTTTTTCAGGCGCCTAATTCAGTTTATGGACCTGCTCCTTCACCTTAGACCAGCCTATGCTGTACTACCGCAGTGGAGAAATCCTTTCAGAAGATAGTGGAAGGCCAGTCAGGAACCTTCTGATTCTTCTCTTTGGCATCTTTTTCTGTAGCATAAGGTTTGCTGCTTTAAACATTAGATAAACTCAAGACTCTTGCTATTTTCAGTGCGAATGTTTGCAGGTTTTCTTGGAATTTCTGGTGTGTGTAGTGATTGCAACACACATTTAAATTGCTCTTTAAGAACTCCATCTGTCTTTTTAAAAAAACCCAAAAGATAGAATTTAGAAGCAGTAGGAGAGATGAAGTTTCTGAAGCATTATTTCAGACTAGTTCAAGTCTCGTTGAACTTAAAGAAAAGACTAACATGGGCCCTTTCCTGTGGAACTGGTAGAGAAATCTGTCCTTTTAACTGAGCAGGTCACAAAAGATTGGCAAATATTATTGTAGAATACTTAGTAAATACAGACATAAACAGTGTTCATGTTAATAAAGTGTATCCGTAGTCATGGGAAGACGAATATCTGTACCTTTAAAGTCGGAATGCTCTGGTGGTGTATGCTGGTGCATCGTTGAAAGGTTAGAGCTGTGCTCGCTCCGTCTGACGAGGCGATGCCTCCGAGGGGCTGATGCTTGGGACCGTAGCCCCGTACTGGCACTCAAGGTGCGGTTGCACCATGGCACCTCAAAGGCAGAGTGTTTCTGTTCCTGCTGTTCCCGTTGCTCCTCTTAGATGGACAGCCTTAAGTTTTTCATCCTTAACTTCACTCCATGACTTTTCTGTTAAAAAGTGCTGGCTATGAAACTCAGGAGTTATGTAAATATCAGAGTATAAAAGTATATTTGTGTATATTATTCAGCCTTTGCAGCTGCAGTGATCCTAGCTGGACACTGTTGGACGTTGAGGTGTCCGTCATCCCCATGATGGCTGAGCTGGGAAGGAACTGTGCCGTGCCGCGGCAATAGCTCAGTTCAGGCCTGGGGCGTGCGGCACGTGTCCCTTGGCTGCAGGACAACCTCTGATGGCTCTTCATGAAGGAGCCTGTAGGCGGCTCCCTCTCGGCACCAGCAGTGGCCACCTTGACACCACCTGCGTGGCCTTGCCTGTACCTTAAAGCGAAGCAGCATGTTCTCATGTCAACGTCCTTTTGTTTGACCACAGAAATGATGAATATAGTTGTTTTCTTCCAAGAAAATCCTGTAAGACCTCTACGGACCAAGATGCTGATGAACTTCTCCACAGATGGCAGCATGCCTGCTCTGGTTTGAGGCAACGTGGCGTTCCCAGCATCAGCAGGAACATCAGATTATTGCGCTATCCTCTTTTTCCTTCCAGTGTTAGCGCCAATAAGTGGTATTTTAATCAATACCAGCAGCATTATAATTTTCTTGTTTGTTTATTATTAACAAGGTTGTACTTGTTAATAATGAAAAATGGCTTATCAGCGATTTGGAAGACCAAGGACTTTCTGTGCTGTTTTGGAAGCAGCATATAGTGTTAGTGGCTTGGTGGGCTATAAACATTC
Organism: Vanellus vanellus; assembly: GCF_965231255.1. Lineage (NCBI taxonomy): Eukaryota > Metazoa > Chordata > Aves > Charadriiformes > Charadriidae > Vanellus > Vanellus vanellus. The sequence continues at coordinate 82,653,991 of NC_138910.1, read as the reverse complement.
TTTTCAATCTTCTGTAACTTAAAAGGGCTTAACTGGAACCAGTTCTGCGATGTTGCATACTTAAAAAAAAAAAAAAAGGCCTTAGTGGAAGTTAAACACAGTGTTTCAAAGTACTGTACCAGGATCTTAGAGACAAGAACTGTTTTAATTCCAGGTTTATGCAATGCCTCGTGCATTAGGACCTCCAGCTTAACTTCAATTTTGAGAGACCTCTCTATAATAATGTGTAGTAGATGACAGAAATGTTGTCCAAGGAGGGTGGTAGCTGTTGTAACAGTATCGTTTTACTGAAGCACTAGTTATAACTGTCAGTGTTTCTACATTAGGTTTTAGAATGTGTGTTACTGTGTTTTTGTAACATCTGTTCTTTGCTTTGTACCCTTCGTTGAGCTAGTAAACAGTCCGTATAATGCCAATAAAAGTAGAGTTTGGTGTTAATCACACAAAGTGGCAGTGAGCCCACCTCCATTTTAGACGATACGCTTTTCAAGCACAAAAACTGAGCAAGTCTGTGATTGAGATTTCTCTTGAGAAAAGAATTTACAGTCTGTTGGTGTGATATCGCTCAAGCCTAATGCAGCCTGAGAGAGCTGCATGGAACAAACTGAGCACGTCAGGACACAAACCTGATCTTAGATAAATAGATTAAAAACTGTAGCAAATCAAGTGAAGGTAGTTATTCTGTTTTTATATTACAGTTATTATATTTTTATATTATATATAATATTATATATTGTTTCAGTTATTCAAGAAGAGTTATTCTGGATTTATACCATTTTATTTAGACCAGAATATGGCTGATACTACTGTAAAACTAGAAATATAATCAAATCCCTGAGTAGGAAGGTCCTCTCAGACTTTTGATATATTCTCAAAGCTTGGTCATGTGCTAGTTGAAACAAAAGTGTTTACATGACTAATAATGGAAATAAACAGTTGATAGAAAGAGTGGCAAAAAGCTGGAGCGCGCAGAGGGATTCAGCAGCTTACCTAGCTGCGTTTGGGTTGGGGTACTGACTCTGGAGTTGCTCTGAGGCAATTTTTTGTTAGTAGCCTCAGGCTGTAGTAGATATGAAAAGATCATGGAGAACCCATATTTACCTTACAGTGCCTGCAGCGTGGCATTTACCTTTTTGTGCAATAGGTGTTTCGCGTCTGTCGCCTTCACATCTGATAGGGAGTTTCTGTCAAAATTAAATATTAGCAGCTCTTAGATTTATTCTACACACAGAAAACTGGTTTGATGCAAACCCAACAGTGTATAACCTAATTAAAAGTTAATTAAGTCCTGAAAACCCTTTAAAGGCTTAGACCAGTCTTCGACTGTTTCAGTTGTCATCGTCCCCTGCCTTTTACAGGGGAAAATCTCCCCTCCCCCGGTGAGCGGTACGTCTGGATGAGCAGTGTGGTTCTTGTGTGGATTTCAGCAGAGGGCACGTGTGTGCAGAGACTTTGGTGCTGTGCTTTCGGGCGCCACTCGGCTTTCACGAAGGTTTTGCTTTATCTCTCCATGACATCTTCAGAAGCCTTGTTTCTCAAACAGAATTAAGTCCCCGTGCTGCACTCTCAGAATTCCCTCTCATTGTAACGCAGTCTCGCTGGACACCAGGGTTCTTAACAGGTCGTACGCATTTATCACAACAGAGGGAGGCAAAAGGTAGAGGTTCAGAAGATTATTGGAAATATTCTCCTCAACCTTTAGACAGAAACCTAAACAAAACTGATTAAGCTACATTGATGATTTCCATCTTTATTTCACTGGAGTGCACTGTCGAGTGTTTGTTAAAGCCTCTGCGCTTTCTTAAGGACCTCCCCTTTGACCTGTCGTCTGTGGAACTCGACAAGAATTTCCTGGCTAGAATTAGGGCGATCCCAACCCCTTTTGAAAATGAAACTGGAGAATAAACCATTGGCTTTAGAATTGCAACTTTCAAATTCATAATGCTGAATTGTACACAGGAAAGGAATGTATATAAAAATGAGTAATTTTCTTCTTATAACATAAGCAGTCCTTTGCTGACGTGTCCTTTTATTAATCTCTCTGCCAACATGGGGTTAGTTCTACAGAATAGCGCGCTCTTTTAAAATTAGTTTCTGGTTGCGTTATCTAATGTACAATATTGCTTGAATGTTGATTTCCCTCTTTCCAGTTATTTTCTGTGGTAGGCTGCCAAACAGAACGTCTCTTGACTGGCACAGTATCTATGGGGACGTGAAGAGTTGCTTTTGTTTTTGTGGAGGATGGTTCTGTGTGAAGGACATCAATTCAGAGGAGATTAGACTAGCGCTGCTGCTCACTGAGATATTTAATTAGTGCTATGCATTCTAAGGTATTGCAATCAAATTTAGTATTCGGTGGTCCCTTCGTTTGATTGGCGTACGCGAACCTTCTGAGGTAGCCTTTTGGTTTCAGACCAGCTCTCTTCATTAAACAAGCTGTTATTAAAATGCACAAACACATTGTAATTTTCAGTTCTTTCATATGTTTGTATTTTAAAGCAGTGATAGAATTTACAGCAATTCTATTAGGATTTGCCCAAGTTCTACATACATGCTTAATTACAAAATATTCTAATCCATCTGAAATCAGTTACTAACTCCTGTTACTCTTGTTGGGAAGAGGAGCATGTCCAGATATTTTATTCTATATTTTTTCTTTAAGCCATACAAAACTTTGTGTGAGTTCTTGTTTTGGTTTTGAGGGTGTTTAACTTAACCTATTGGACCTTTTAAAATGCTGTCCGTAATAATACTGTTTATTATACTGCAGCGTTTTTCTTCTTTTTGTGATGCGCAATGGGCTGTTACAGGGTTATTTAAAAAAAATATTTTCTATGACATTATCCCACTGACATTTTTCAGATTTTATGTAAATTGAGACAGAATATCCTGAAGGAAATGTATTCTTTAACAATCTATATAATCGCTTGTTCTTGCTCTCATACCCTTCCCTATATATTACCGATGGCCACCTTGAAAATTCGTACTCCTGATTCAACTGACGTAATGGTTGTTTCATTTATAACATACAGGTAGTTTGCAAAGATGACTACAACTGGCAATTACATTTTTAACTTTAAGTAGTGAAATTTTCAGGAGTAAAATCTAAAGGTTCCAAAAAAGACCTGTGAGTGAAAACTGTGTTGACTGTCGGAAGAACAAGATCTCCACATGATGTTCTTGCTGAGATTAAACCAGTTAATGTCTAGACTTGTAGTTACTTTCGCTAGTGGCCTGATGAAACTTCTGAATTCTTTTTCTCTTTTTCCGTCTCCCTCAACCAGTTTAATCAAAGGAATACATCATCCTAAACGTTATACGTCTTTGGAGTCTTTAGATCTTTGGGCTATAATACCACAACTACTATGGATTTTCAGAAGAGAGAAGATCGAATGAAAATGAAACTCGGGGGTTTTAAAAGCAAACATGGATCAGACACATAAAGCGTAGAATATTGGTTGGGGAATGTAATCTGGAACTGGACCAGCAGAACGGTTTGGATTCGCTATCTTTACTTTACAGATTTCTGGTAATTAGCCAGAGCGGAACAGCTGGCTAGTTAGAGTTGGGATGATGGGGCTGCATCCCTTGGAGAATCATACATTGTTTTTTAAGATTTTAAGTTTCAGTATTCTGGCAAATAATGACTTTTTCTAATGCTTTGATTATGAATGTTTTCTTCAAGACAGCTTTTTTTTTTTTATTTTGCTAGCTTGATCCACGTCATCTTGAAGGTGTGGAAAAATGGGTGATATTAACAGGGATTAAGATGACAACAAAAAAAAAATCAAACTTTAATTCAGTCAAGTAGCATCCTAAAGCAAAAGAGTGCGATTGAATGGTTTGAGAGCACTACCATGACTGAGACTGAATTACAGCCTGCTTAATAAGAGGTCTGTGAATACTAGATGTGTAAAACATTCTTACATTTAAGGTTGAGCAGAAAGAAAGCCTGTCGTCCAGGAGCTGTTCTGTTGCATATATGGCCCGGTGGAATGACAATGAAAAGGTGGTTAGGAAGGGAAGGGAGGAGAACTTGGGATTCAGGATGGAGGATTATTTAAGGGCACGTGAACTCGGAAAATGAGGACTGAAGGGCAGACGGTACAGAAGGAAAAGGATTGCAGCGCCTGGAACGTTGGAGGTCACAGATTACTGGAATATAAACTATGAATCCTTGCAGATGTTCTGCTTGTACTTTAGCCAGAGGAATTCCATGGAGATCTGCCTGTTACCAAGGGATTGCTGTCTGAGCAGAACAGTCGTTTGTGCTGAGCTGGAAAGGACGCGTGCAGTCTGCTAGCGAAGTGTAGGTGATGCAGGTGTTATCGTGCAATAACACATGGACACATGTCACCCCAGAGTGCTAAAATCTTGCATTTCAGAGTTGCAGTGAAGAAAATCTTCCCAATTACAATTTTAAATCCATATATGTGTATGCTCACAGACGCACACAGAAGCAAATTGTAGGTAAAGTTCAGTAATTGCAAAATTGCTAGTTAATAGTATTTTTTTAGCTTCTCTAGAGATTTGGAATATTTGGTGAGTGCTAATAATAAATTAATGTATTTCACATTTATGCGTAGCATAGTACAGATACAGTGTCTTTCTTCTCACTCTCCTTTTTTAAAGAGCTTAGTGGATTAACAGAGTGCGAAGGAAGCAGCAGGGTATAAGCACGCGCTACGGAATCTTCCCTTCACACCCTGACTGGTTTTTGCAGTGCCTTTTGTTTGTATCAGCCAGAGCCTCGTTGGAATGGCACTGCCGTGTGGTGGTTCGCTGCAGAAGGCAGATGCAGACTGCACACATGAAATTCATGTCGGTGTGCGATTCCCTCCAGCTCTCAAGAGGTTATAGATCAACGTACCAGGGCAGTGCATGCTGTGACCTCCATTCTAACTGAAGCACGGCATGTAAAGGCCAGGAAGAGAGCTCTGGGACCTGCCCTCTCTGCAAGTAAATGTGTGCCGAGCGCGTTCTATCAGCGTAACATTGGGAAAGAGCGAGTAGAATTCTTCATGGCCCCCGTAACAAGTTCCTAGCCACAGGCACCTGTCTTACTGCTGTGAACTTCAGCATGGCAAAGCCCATCAGCAGCACCTTCATGGCAGAATGCGTGGCATGTGTGCTTCACAGCGTTTGGCAGGAATCACAGACACACTGCGCTTTGGTGCGACTTTTTGGGGTCTGTGTACTAACAGCTGACTTTGTACCTGGCAGAGAAAAGTGTAAGTAACCTGAGTGTTAATGTGTGCCATTTTAAATACAGTTTTTTATTGAAATGTATAACAACAACAACAACAATAATTATTTATTGTTTATTATTATTATGCTGTAATAGTTCTTGACTATTCTTTTCAGCGCCAGATACCCCTAATAGAAAAAAGCATTGCAGTGTATTCAGCAACAACAATGTAATGCTGAAGGCTCAATTTTCAGGATTTACTTGGCTTCTATTTCTCAGGATTTCACAGTTTTCACAGGATATTACAACTTTGTCTTTTATAGGAGCAGGAAATCTAGTTTCTAGCTGTAATCTGTGCAATTATTCATATTTACCAGTATAAGATATCAATTTATAGGAATACATTGGAGATTAAAACAAGACTAGCTTTTACTCTGTGCCTAATAGTAAGCATTTTAAGTTGAGAAGGTAGTGCCAGAAGTTCCAGTCAGCAAGTTCTTATATCCATTATGAGTTTATTGCTTACTGTTGTTCTTAAAATGTTAAGGGACATCTGCAGTGCATAAAGCTGAGGCTGGGACTGTAAAATGCTCTTTTCTCTGTGACTTTTTGTAAGGAGGTGAGACATATTTCACTTCTGAGGCTGGGAAGGAACTTCCTGATCTTTCAGCAGAGTGAAACAGATCCTTATTTTTATGGCTTCCATCTTCTCGTATGTTTTTTTGCAGTTCTTTTAAAAACTTTCTCAGTGTTTCTAAGATTAATACGTTTTCTGGGAATCTCCCCAAATCATATTTTACCTCTTCCTTTGGTCTGGTTTTGATCTGTCTTTGAGATGCTTCTTCTACACAAGTTACTTGTCAGTCTGTTAAATATTAATGTGTTAAACATTCATGATAAATATTCACGTCCACAGTGAGCTGTGCTTTTTATCTCTTTTTTTTCCCCCAGGAGCTGGGATACACTTGTCATGTCATTTGTGTATAAAGTGTGAGTAGTAGCCCAGAGTTGCTACAAAGCCTGTAAGAGTACCTCTTGCCTTTTAAATAACAGTGAGGATCTGAAGCAGCATCTCCATTTGACAAACCGCCCAGATTTTGGATGCTGAACATCCTCCTCCTAAGCTGCTGCCAATGCCCATGGTAACATTGCTGTAATGGAAGCAGACATTGGGCTGGGTAGCCTTTCCAAGGAGCCTTCTTTTGAACAGCATGTTGTTTAGACTGTAGAAAGCATCGTAGAAATGTTCCTACAAGTTTTGTCTTTTTTAATTACCTCTTCACTAGTTCCACATACCTTATGGCTGATCCACATCTAATGATTCTTATATGTGGGTTTTACTCCTATAATCATTTCAGTCTAGATTGCGCATCCAGGACTGTTATTTATGCCATTGTGTCTGTGAATTTTCATCCAGGATTATATTCTTCAGCTGTTTTGGTTCTAAATTGATATACCAATAGCAATAGAAAATGTGTTCCTAATTGCATCAAAATCTGGGAAGTCTGCAAATCAGTTATAATAAACTGAGTCTTCTACATTGAGCACACGATGTATTTTGCTGTTGACAGGGAGAGGGGAATCGGAGCCAGCTCCCTGCGCTTTAGAAAGTAACTCGGCACACGCTTCTGCAGGAACAGGCTGTTTCAGAGGAAGACTTTTCTCATAATGCCCAGTGCTCTGTGTAGAGGACTGGGGATGCGCGTCTGCAGAACGCTGTTGCAAGTTAGCCTCTGTACAGGGTAGAGTCGCCATATATAATGTTTTTCGGATGACTAGCTAATGTGAAGTTTTTCACTCTTAATCCTCTTACATTCCAAATAATTCAAACAATTTTCAGATCACCATTCATACCGTAATTTATATAATCGTAGCACCTAATAATTAGATGTATGAAGACACTATTTTCTGCATCAGTGTAACGATATCTCATTAATAGTGTATGTTGGAAATGCTGACAAGTTCATTTTAGGAATGAAAACCTTTAACTGATGTTGGATTACTTAATTATTAGTAGTCCTATTACCAAAGAATTGAACCTGGCTCAATGGATGCAGACCAACTTGGCATAACATGTTGTTCCTTTAGCGGTCTATAGACACAGAAAACATCAGCAGTCACAGTCCCCTTCTTTTGTCTAAGAACACATTTGGCTTTGTTTGAGCTCAAGCTTTTGATTCCAGAGGATTTTTTATGAAGACAAAATTGAGAATATAGTGGAAGTCTGTTTTTTATTAATAAGCGGAAAAAACTTGGGACAAAGGGTCACTTCTGACCATTTCTAAGCAACTGTAAGGGATTTATTTGCTCAAATAAATTCTTAAATTAAATGTGCCCATGTTATTTTTCTGTGAATATATTCACTGTTCCAGATACACAGAGCCATTGTTAACACCAGTAAGACTGCAGAGCACATCCTACAGTAAATGGCAGTAGTCTCAGAAATGAAGGCAAAATAAATGAAAATGTGGCTGCCTATTAAATACTGGATCTAATTAACATAATCTTACAAACTCCACTTGTAACTGCATATCTAATGGTTCAAAAACAGCCATGGGGAGCTGGTGCTTTGTTTGTTGTACAGACAGTGCTGTGCGTAGCCTGCTCGCAGAAAGGCAGGCATTTGCCATAACGCATCTTAAGTACAGTGTTACACGGACATAAATTTTAACCTCTGTTAAAGCAGTGATACTCATGAGTCACCAAATCGCCATCTGAATAGTTTTCTTTATATCATTCTTTTTTTTTTAAAAAAGAAAAAGATTATCTCTAAAAGGTGTGTGTATCTATACAGTGAATAGCCAGTGAATTAGCAAGTGTCTAATGATAAGGCTTTTACATCTTATGAGAGTCACTCACTTTCTGGACAAATCTATTGTTTGCCTAACATTGTAATTAGTCTAAAGCATAACCAGGGTTTTTTTGTATTCAAATATCATACCAGAAAGTAGTAACCAAGTGCAAGAGACTTTCACACAAAACCGTGTGCGCGTTGTTCAAAAAATGCCCTTTGTAAAAGGAAAAGAAAACATTTTCTAGATTTTGGAAATGTTTAAAACTGTCAACATACTTGTGATATGTTAATATTTCAGCAATGTTTGGGTAAAACAACCTTTCAAGTCATTGTGGAGGGTATTCTTTTAAGATAAAATGTTTTACTAATGTTAAATAGGCTTGAATTTCTGATATGTTGTTTGAGAAAAATTCCTCAGTCAGTGTTCGTGTCATGACGCTGCTGCTGGGGCGCAGGTTGCCCTGGGGAGCGGGGCAGCGAGCCCCATGGTTCTGCTGGCCATCACAGCGCCCAGGCGAGGCCGGCAGGGGCGGCCTGGGGACCAGCAGGGGGGGACCAGCAGCGGGGACCAGTAGCGAGCCCCCGTCTGCAGGCCTAGGGCACAGAGGCAGGGCTGGCCAGAGGCCAGGGGCAGGGCTGGGCGGCCAGGGCAAGGGCCGGGCCCGGCCCGGCGGGGGCAGCAGGCCCAAGCAAGGCCTCCATCTGCCATGGCGAGCGGGAAGTGCGAGGCCGGGCAGGTGGCTGGCGCGTGGCTCACAGTCCGGGCTGGGCACCCAGCACAGCCATGGCTGCAGCTCAGGGAAGGGGCTCGGCCCCGGCTGTGGCCACTTTGCAGGGCTGCCCCTCTGTGGAGCCGGGGAGGGAGGGCGGCCCTCGGCTGTGCCATGCCACAGCCAGGCCTGGGGCGAGGAGGGGTGCTTGCAGGGCTGCGGCACTTGCACCGCTCTTAGTCATGCCTGGTCCAAAAAACTATGCCTGAGGCATAGACCTGAATTAGGACAGAAAAAGTCTTGCTCTGTTTCCGGTTTTTAGTCTCTTTTTGAGAAACTTGAAGGTACTGTATAGACTATAATAGTTTTCTAGTGGATACTTGTTAGTATCCACTAACTAATAGTCAATAAGAGCCAATTTTAAATCGCTATTTGACCTTAGTTCTTAAGGGAACCTATGAAAATTTATGAATTGTCTCCATTTTGAAGTAATTAATTGCACAGGACCAAGCTTCAGTCTCACAGAAAATTATAGTAATTATCAAAGGTCAGAGTCCACTACAGTGCTAAGTATTTAGTGGGATAAATTTTGTTAGTCCTAAAAATGTATTGTAGAGGAGTATTAGTAGTCTAATTTCCCCTTAACAATAAATTGCAGCTTGTTCTAGAGTTGAAGGTTATCTTGCCTATTTGATGCTTTACCTTTGATTTCAGTATCAGGCTCCTTTAGTTTGTAGTAATAGCGATGGTGGTTTTGTTGTTGTGTGAAAAAGCAGATTATTTCAAATTTCGATGTTCACTTGCAGGAATACAGGTGAACACCCTAAAAGTGGGGTCCTGTTTGTAAAAGTGAACTCGCCAGTCGCTGAACTGCTCAACATGCTCATTGCCAGAGTAGGACACTTGTCCTATGCCAGGACCAGGTTTGCACACAGCAGGAATGGAGTCTTCCAAGACATGCAGAGCCAAAACAGGGAGATAAAACTGAAGTAACTGTCTACAAAATTTGGACGTCTGAAACGTTGTTTTCAAGACACAAGCTGCATTCTAAAATGATAAAAAAGAAAAGTAAAAAAAAGAGAAAGGATAGAACCTTATCTTACTGTTTTGCCTTCTGAGAACTGGATTAGTAATCACGACTGAAAAGTCAAACATTAGTTACATCTGGAATTAAGGAACAACACAAGACACATGGTAGCTATGTACAATTTATGTTGGACATTTTAACAACATGTTACATTAGGATTTTTTATGTCTAATTTTCACAGAGAATGTTAGCCCGCTAGACAAATTCAGCTAACCAAAACCAGACAATCGTTGACCATTCGTAGTTTAAGTCAGCGGCCGTCAGAAAAGGCCTGGTATAGAGAGGAGACAGATCTTCAAAACTATGCGTTGCTATTAAGGCTCTGATTACCGCAGTTTCAAGATGGCTTTTGTGAAATAGACACTGGTTTATTCAGAAGGTTGTAGCTCTGACTGTCCCCTTGCTTGCAAAGTTATTGAATGCATTTGTACAAATAAAATAGTGGCAAATAGATGATGTACACAAAGTCCAGAATAATCCAGCTTTTGTTTCTTCCACCTGACATTTTTATATATGAAAAATGCGTATAATTGTACTTGCTTTCCCAGTAGAAACAGTGCAGTAGTTTAATAATTAGTGGTAAATGCTGACAGATAATATCCTCTTTCTGAGGTTATGAAAGTGTTATTTTAATGTTATTTTAATGATTTATGGAAAAGGCCTTAGATGGCATGGTATCTGCATGCAGCATTTTATGGCATAAGATAAACTAGAAAAGGTTGCAGCGATATGTAACGGTATAAAGCATTTGGGGCTAGAGACTCAGCTAGGAGAAAAAAGCATTGAGCATTGGCTAGCATCTGTCGTCCTACATCAACTGAGTAAAGCAGCCTAGAAATGGAAACTCGGCATTTTCTGATCCTGGGTGGGAAGTGTCTGATTCTTACTTCAAACCATCACTTTTTCCAGTTAAAGCATCGTCAAAGACTTTAATTTAGGTGCTGTTTTTCCTAAAGTATCAGAGTGTGTTTCAAGACCAAGCACCCTTCCTAGCTGGATTAATAGGTAAAACTGTTGGGAAAAGGAGATATTTATCAGAACAGTTACATCAAACGTAACTGTGTGATAACAGCTTGCTTTTCCCTAGAGTTCACCCAGTCTTCTGGGCCCAATCTCACTTGGTCACAATGTCTCATAGAGTCACAGGATATTTGAGGTTGCTGAGAAGTTCTCTTCCCCCACACTTTGCTCCATGTCAGAAGCATCTTGGTAGCTGTGTCAGTGCTTGGAAGTTCCACAGAACTCTGCAGTAGTCCCAGAACAAAAGTAAGAACTGGAAGCTGGGGGACAAAAGAACAGACATCTTTTCATCTCTGAAGAAGAATTAGGGGGAACAGCTAATAAGCACGTTGAAACGGAAGCCTTAATGAAGCATCTCCCTTATGAGGAAAGGCTGACAGAGCCTGGGACTTTTTAGCCTGGAGAAGAGAAGGCTGAGGGGAGACCTTATTATGGCGTACAAGTATCTGAAGGGTGGGTTGAAGGAGGATGGAGCCAGGCTCTTTTCAATAGTTCCCAGGGACAGGACGAGGGGCAATGGGCACAAGTTAGAACATAGGAAGTCCCGTTCAAATACACAGAAAAACTTCTTTACGGTTCGGGTGACAGAGCACGGGCACAGGCTGCCCAGGGAGGTTGTGGGGTCCCCTTCTCTGGAGATTTTCAAGACCCGCCTGGATGCAGTCCTGAGTAATGTGCTCCAGGCAATCCTGCTTTGGCAGGGGAGTTGGACTAGATGATCTCTAGAGGTCCCTTCCAACTCTGAAAACTCCATGATTCCGTGTTAGGTGTGGATCTTTGAAATTTGATCATACCACACTGGTCAAACAGAGTTCGATGTTTTGCCTAATCTTAAGTGAACATGGACAACTCATTAATTGTACAGGCACCACCTCAGGAAAAAACATTGCACAATTCTTGGACAAACTGGTAGTCAGCTGGGTGTATGATGCGTTGTCATTCACTTTGTCTTGTGGTTATGACGTGAAGAACATCATGCTTCTGCAGATACGTGACTAATTAGGACAATGCAATAACATTAAAGTTTTGGATTCTTAGTGCTTTCTTTTCTTACCACAGTGGAAAAAAAGGCCAGCCTTCTCCATTGGATTGTCACTGACCTCAGGATTCCCAGGCAGTTCCCTTTACGGTTACATACACACGTAGTGCTTATGGCCTGGGCTGCTTGAGAAGCAAACGAGTCTGGATGATGGGTAAAACTGGTGCAGAAGTACATAGTACTTTGGTCTTCTTGAAACCTCCTTAAACCCTTGTCTTTCACTGTGTTGTGTTTTTTCCCCCTCTTTTATCGTGTCCTTCAGTAAGACTTGTGATACTTGGTTTGTGAGCAGTGCTGGACGCCCTCAGCTCCGCTGTAGTCAGTGGCAGTCATTTTTGAAACAGACTGAATGTGGATGGAAAACTGTGGCTTGCATGTGAAGGTTTGTGTCCCTGACAACTGTGTAAAGAAGAGGACACTTATGTGATGAGGTGACCTGTGTGTCTCAACTGTCACCTCCTCTTCCCATTTCGCCCCTCAATTTTTTGCAAGTCATGAGCCCGTATCAGTAGTATAAAGGCTGTGTTGCATTCAAATATCATTTAGGTTTCAACACTTTGCCTCGTTCCTGAGTGCGCCCTGCATGAGCGTTGCCTCCCTAGCTGGCCCCTTGGGTGGTCTGAGTGGTGGCTGTCCACGGACAAATAGCCTGAGCGTGGTGGTCAGCTGGAGTAATTCCAAAACATGCATTGCATGTACTTTTGCCTTTCCAGAAAAACAGGGAAAGTAGTGGAAAGCTGATGGAGAGCTGCAGGAGGAAAGGAATGTGTGGATGTGGAAATGAACTGGAAGAATTGTGTGGGAGTGGTTAGAGAATGTAGAAGAGGGAGACCGTGTCAACAAGTGTCATTTGTTCTGCTGTTGAACCACAACTTTTTTTCGCATGTGTTAATCTTTCTGAAAATTCCAGAGAGGGAATGAGTTCACACTCGTCTACTGCAGCAGCCCGTGGATAGCACCGTGAAGAGTTGTTCCCTTGGGTGTGCAGCTTATTGGAGAATTTGTTGCACTGTACATTAAAAAAATATGCCTGTTCTGGTTGCTATTTGTTACTGCAGTTCCTGTTTTGTGAGTGGATCAAAAACCTGTTGCAAAATGTTTTGCTTTGAAATCTGGATGATTGTCGTATGATAGAGCAAATGGTTTTTTATTCCTGTTAATTACTTCCCCCTTGCGTTATTATTACCAATGCAACCCACGCCACCAGTTTGATCTTTTTGAAGCTTTGCATTCTGGGAATTTCTAATAAGATGAATGATAAGAGTACTTTCGGCATCTGGCAGAAAAACCCCAACTTCTGTGTAATAGCATAATAAGAAATATTCGGTTTAAACATTTAAAGGAAGGAAAAATTATTTTTTCATATTGGAAAGAAAGAATTTACTGGTCTGGCTGTATGTTACACATTAAATATTGGAGTAGGGAGAGGATTCTTGGTTGATCCCGTGTGAGGTACCCGAACGTGCACATAACGGTGCTGTTCTGCCGGTAGCTCTTACGGCTGCGTTGGGTACCTTTCTGCTCACATATAAGGGGGTGTCTTCCAGACTGCCGTTCTGCAGCGTGGGCCTGAATTTACATCTCTTGTGTCTTGAGCTGGAGCAATCTGTTTGTGTAGTGGTACACAGGCACCATCATTTCTTCCGGTGTCTGCGTTTTTAAGGAAAGAATGCCTCGTTTGGTTATTTTTTTTTTATAGAAACTCCAGGGAAAGATACAGGGCTGTGAATTCTGCCCTGAATTAGGTACCCAAGTATCTGTAGAGAACTGAGCTGAAGATGCACTTAATTATTCAGTGTTTTTCTACTGGCAAGTTAATCATCACCTGCCTGAGCATGCTGGATGCCACTGTCCTGTTTTGTTAGACTGCTGTTTTGCTGTTGTTATATGGCCTAAGTGACACAGAGCCGTGGATGCCGCTGTAAGAACCCGGAGTCTCCAACAAACATGGCATACGCAATCTAGCCCGTGATTTCATATAGGATCAAGACATTAAAACTCTAGTACAATTATTTAATGTAGTGATATTGCTAAGTCACATTTCAATGTGTGGCATCCATTCACTGAGACTTTTATGCTGAATTCTTAGCTTTTAAAAGGTGAACACATTTAATTGTTCTTCTGGAAAAAAATCTGCCTGCATGAATGGCTAATAGGAAATAAAAAAACAAACAAACAAACAAACAACCCAAAATCAGAAAATTTTGTCGTCTTTGGGGTGTAAAAATGGAATTCAGGGTGGGTTGTGTTCATCTCCTCATTAGCTTTTCTGGCTGAAGGAGCAACAAACGGAAGACTCATACTGTCATGATAAAAGATGTTTCCAAGAAGGCTACCATTTAGTATGATTTACTACACAACAGAGGAATCATAAGTGTGCTTTTATTATAATTGAAATTTATGTGTATAACAGTGTATGATCTCATAACAAGTTATACATGAGTCTTTCAAAGAGGAAAAAGATCTTGCGTGCATGTAAACCAGGTACAAGACTTATTGGAAGAGTGGTTTTTTTATACTAATGTCAACCTTTTGACTTAATGGACTGCTTCTACACATTTGTGTCCTACAGTAGTAACGTATTATTTTATATTACTAGGATTATTAGGCTGTTTCTGTATAAGGAACATTACATGTGACTTACAATGCAGCTTAAGCTTGCCTAAAAAAAATCTTTAAGTAAAATAAAACTAACTGCTACTAACCAGTAGTATGTCTCAAACATTTATTTGGATTTTTTGCACAATTAGACTGTAAACCTGGCAAAGATTAGGATTTCATATGTGTTCAAGAAGTTTCTGCTTCTGAAAGGGATAGAAGAATCCTGCAAGAACTTGTTTTGCTTTTTCCTACTCCTACCCAGAATAGAAGGGCAGAAGCATCAAAATAATCGTAGGATTTTTTTGAGCAACATCAACTGGGGTGAATCTCATTCATTCCTAATAAATCCCGAGCAGTTGTTAGCAGCCGAATTTGTTGGCTTGCGTGCTTTTGAGCACTGAATTAGCAGATTGCGTACCCTTGCCCTAAAGGAGGCATTACCGTCGCTGAGGCAATACTTTTAATTACCAGAAGGTGCCGATTTACTCCAGTAGAGGGAAGCAGCACACACATGTGCCGCTCCAACGCCTTTCCCAGAAAAGCGCTGTTCCCTTCGAAAGCCGCACCGGTTCCAAGCCACGGGCACGGGTAGCTGTTGGCCAAACACCAAGGAAGAACCCTGAGGAGGCTCATAGTGATCGAAGCAGAAATGGCATTTAGTTAGGGCTGGGTAGTGTCCTGCTGGCCGATGCCGCGTTGGTCAGTGTCCCTCTGTGTGTGGCAGTGTGTGCGGTCTTCCGCCACTGCGCTGAGGTTTGCTGAAGCCACCGCTGAGCGAGGCACGCGCTCGAGCCCCAGCGCTGAATCCGCCTCACTTGGCTTCTCGGATTTGCGCTTTTGTGTATTTGCCTGCGGGTAGCAGGAAGTCTTGGGAGGTAGTTAAGTATGAGAGTTGAGTCAATGGTTAATATTTTACAAAAGAGCAATCTACGTCCTCATCATACTGTTTTTACCTTTGTTTGCTGATACTGGTTCTACTGAATATGTCACTTGGTAACCATTAGAACAGTCCTGTTAAGTTCTGTAGTAACAAAATGGGCTGTGCCTTCATATCACAGGCATCATCTGTGAACTATGACACGAGACTGTTCTTCTTTGTCATTTTGTACTACACAGAGACAGGGTTGACTTAAGAACAGTATTTTTGTTGTTCCTGCATGTAGTTCTGCCCTGTCTGTAAAATTATTGTAGAAATGCATATACAAGTGTATGTGTTTCTCATTACAGAATTCTACAATTGGTGTTTTAATCATATTCCACAGAGAATGGAAGTTTCATACTGGTCAGGATCACCACATGGGGATTCTGTTTGTCTGTGGCTAAAAGGAGAGGTTGCTAACTTATTTTTTTTTTTAAATGGCTTTGGGCTTTCGGATTCACACACTGACTCCGATGCCTTGTACTTCCTTTCACTATAGGCATTACAGTATCTAAACTGACAGTACTAAGACTTTCCAGCACTAACTCTTCCGTGCTCCGCTTTTGTGCTATACAGAAATATGAAATGCACATTTTATTAAGAAAATAATTTAGTAAATTATGACTGCTTCCACAGATAAATGTTCCACTTGATGAGAATGAGAATTTGATATACACCAGACAGTTTACATTTTAGACTTAAACGTGTCACAGTAAGTCTTGTTTTTCCTACTTGCATGACTTCGGGGGAGCTCGTTGCGTGTATAGAGGAAGGAAGATTTGGCCGCCCGTGGCACCTGAGGACTGTTTTCTGTCGCAGTAGCACAGGCTACAAAGGCACAATAATTACTGACTGTGTGATACCATATTCTCAGGTACCAAATCATCAGTAGGTTTTTTTGGTGGTATTGACTTCCATAAGATCATTTAACAAATGTTGTTCAGGTGGAGGCATTTCCCTTTCTGCGTGTGCGCTGTGGGTTGGTACGGGGTGGTGAAGGTGGTTCCTCCTGGTTGGTGCTCTCAGGCGGGCTTGGGCAGGCACGCAAGGCGCCGAGGGACACCTCTGCCTGCCGTGTGAATTTCCATTCTGACTGGAGAAGTCTGTGACACTCAGCTTTATTTAAAAATCCATTTAAATAGTATTTGTGTGTATCTGTGCTTGCCGGAGGAGGCAACAGAGGAGTCCCCCCGAGTTAGTGTCTCACACAGCTTGCGAAAGTGACCCAGGGACACGAACATGGGGACAGATGAAGAAAACTACTATGGAAAACATGGTAATTTACCTGCTTTCTTATGACAATTCCTGAGCATCTGATCTGAATCGCATTTATTTCAGTGGGGTTATTTCAAGTGACTTTATAGCGGGCTTGGATCCAGCCCCAAATGGTTTTCCGTAACTTCTTCAGTTATTAGCAATGTCCTAATTATTTTCCACCCTGACATTTGCAAGTTTATTTAAACTGCAGATCAAATGTAAACTATATATAGTAGATTTTTATTTCAGATAAGTAATTTATGTTTGTTTTTTAAAAATTATTACAGCAATAAAGTGCAACAATTAAATACATATGCCGTTTGGAGTCAAAATTGGTAAATGAAATATCTTGTGAAATATTTCTTGTAGTGGTATTATAATTTAATGTACAAAGTTTTCCTATTATAAAGCAGCCTGTGAAATAGATGTGCCTCATCTGCAAAGGGAGAATATCATCTCCGTTTTTAGTCACAGCAAAAAGATGACAGTTGTTATCCCACACCACTGCTTGCTTCCCTATGCCTACCAAACTCTTAAAGCTCAGAGTTTGCTTTCTAAGCGCGTTTGGGCTTTATCGCTAAGGAATTAGTTTGCTTTTACCAGGAGCTACATAAATGCTAATAACTTAAATAATTCCCACCTTACCCCCAAAGAATCTTCTCAGTTTTTAAAGAATGGTAGTAACTAAGTAGGGAATTTGATATGAGAGAATGAAACAAACAGCATTTTTCTGTTTTCTGTTGTTCCATGAAGCTGTGATTATGTATGTTTTGGTAAGGAATATTCCAGTGATGCTACAGACTACTTCTGTCAGTGAATTGTAGTGTATTTTTAACTTAGAATATAGTTACCTTTCCCTGTGTAAACTCCGTACCCTGTAAGGGGTGTATGTGAAGAGCTGGGCGACGGAGGCAGCCGGTTTGAGCAGCGCGGACTGCGCGGCGCCGTGGTACGCAGGGCGACTCTGGCAGCGGGGAGCAGTCCTTGGGAGAAGTTTGCAGTACCGCCGTAATTTTAGTGCTGCTGCTGCTGAGCGTTACTGTCTCGCAGCATCTCTCCGCGTGCCTGGAGGAGATGGAAGTCGGCATTTGAATCAGAGCTCGTTTTCTGGGGTGCTTTGTCTGGTTTTATTTTCTTGCCTATTTATTAGTGGATATTAGTTGTCATTGTAGCAGTATGGTGGAAATCACCTACTGCACTTGAATATGCTCCATAAATACGTGTATCTTTTGACATGTATTTTCTTTGTTCCATTTCAGAAGCACACAGGTATGACATAAATAACAAAACGAGCTATTTACAGTGATGGACACTCTGTTAATCACAATTTTGTTACGGAAAGGAGGACATTTGTGGTAACACATTGCACCGTCCCTGGCGGGTTACATTTTCAAGGCGTTCTGCTAAATGGGGGCATTCTGGGAGCTGGGGAGGTTGCCCCTGTCCACAAGCTCTCCCGGTATGACACGGGCTGACTGGGAAAACTTCTATATGCAGAATGTAAGCGTGTGGCTTCCCTGGTGAAAGTCTGTTGTGCTTTTGAAAATCTAGCTTGTTGCTGTACCAAGGAGATCAGAAATGGCTCCTTTCTGTCTGGAAGGTAAACAGTGCATAGCCTGTGAGGAGAGGTAAACATGAACGAGCAGGGGCCGTGCTGGGAGCGCGCTGGCCGTAACCAGGCAGGTACAGCGGTGTGGGGCTGGAGGGACTTCAGGGGACCCACCGGGCTGTCTGTACCGAGACACGGTACATTTCCCTGTTCTCTTCCCAACAGATACTTGTCTTTAAGTGGATTCATTCTTAAAAGCTTAGGGTGAGGAAAGTTCAGAAGTACGCTTGGCAAAGCAGTCCCACTGTGTAACTGCCCGCATGTTCTGAAAGGTTTCCTAACGCCCAGTTGAAACCGTCTTTGCTGTAAATGAATTCACCTTCTCTCTCTGGCAGGGGAAACAGAGCAACTGGTCACTGTCGGTTTTAGACGGTACTTGAAGGCTTGTTTTGTGCTCCTTCCCTCTATCACAGTCAGTGAAGTTTGCATTCATTTACTGCTCTCTGTAAACCTCTTCGTGTCTTCTTTTTAATCAGTTCTATTCTCTCCAGTTTCTCTTTATCTTCTGAAATTCTAGTGGCATCATCTAGAAGTAGTTTTTCAGCTGAGGCCTGACGTGTCACAAGCACGAGGAACGGTGATTTCACCAGTCACGCTCACACTTCTTCAATGAGTTGTGCTTTTTTTTGCAATGACTCGTTCTCTGTCTGTCCTCTGCTGTAATCCTTTGGGCTTCTTCTCGGCTGTGTTGTGGAAAGCAATTATTCTGTATGGATTTGGGAATGGAACTTTCGTCAGTGTATGGAAATCACTTTGAATTGTTAAATTGTTTATCAAAATCTCTTTGATTCTGTCTCCAGACGTATTTTAACACTTGTCACCTGCACACTTTCAAAGTGTTCATTTTACTTTGCTGTTCATGTTGTTAAGGAGAATGGATTGGTTCCCGCAGCGGAGGGAGGGAGAACCTCCGGAGGGAGGACCTGGGGTCGTAGTGGATGATTCAGTGAAGGTGTTTGCCCCCCAGAACAAGTGTACTGTAAGAATTAGTAGGAATGTACTGAGATCAAATATGTGATTGTATAAATCACAGCCAACACTTGTGGTGAATGTCCTGTGCCGTTCTGGCCCTTCCTTTCCCAGCAATATATGGTAGCACTGAAAAAGATGCAGAAGAGGGATATTACCATAACCAAAAGTATGGGATGGCTTATGTACAAGAAACAATTGAACAGACTGGTACTCCTGAAGACGGACAAGAGGAGCATAATAACCTGTAAAATTCCTAGTGGCACGCCGTGCTGCCGTACAGGAGCGAGCTGGGTGATGGCAAGCTTAGATCAGACGGAAGGAGGTGGTACTTGAGTGTTTCATTAACCTGCAGCACTCTGTGACGTAGGGTGTTGCAGGTTGGTAAAGTCTATGCAAGTTAGCTAGAGAAGTATGGAATGAATGAGAAGGAAGTTCAGCCACAGCTATTAAGTACAAAGTCACTACCTTTGGTTCAGAAAAGTGCAGTTGCAAATCTGTGTTCTCTCACTTTTAGGGAAATACCACTGTGTTTGCCCTGATTTTGCATTTCTTCTCAGGTGTTCACGGTGTGCCCTTGTTAGACACAGGGTGTCGTTCAGTGGGTCTGTCATGCTCTGGCGTGGCTGTTGTGACGTGCTGAACGTGGATCCTGTGGGAGAGGGAACACGGGTACTCCAGCGTGCCTTCGGCCAGAACTGCTCAGGGCGAGCAGCCTTACAGACTGAATTGTTCTGCAGAGAAATTCGTTTGTAGAAACACTTCTTTTGTAGAAATTGCTGTACATAAAGGTTCTTCAAAATACAGGTTTTGGTCCAGCATTGGGTACTGTGTGTGGTACACTTGCTTTCTGGACCATGGTGGGTTCCTGTAGTTCCTGTGCAACAGCATAACTTACACCTCCCACTGCCCAGCGTTGCTGTCACGCATCACTCCTGCAAAGTTTTAGCTTTCCCAATCTCTTCTGTGTTTAAATATATTTGTTTTAGGAGCTTGGTAAGGTGGACCTGCATACCTCAGATGAAGGACAAATAGAATTCTATTATCTGCTGTGTTTATTGTACTGGTCTGTGTGTATTTTGGTAAGGTTTTTCTGATATAAACCAAGAACAAAGTCTGGCATGTAGTTAATAAGTAAATTTTGCTTTTGAGAAGTTGCTGAATTCTTCTCTAATTGAAGAAAATAAGTATTTTTTCTGTGGGTGGCGGGAAGCTTATGTTGGCAACACCCTTTAATACCAGGTATATTCAGAAGAGGATTTCCGTAAGAAAGTGCTGAGAAAGCACTCTGAAACAGTGATTTGTATTGTAGCGTTGGCATTTGAATGAAGGAGTAATTTTCCTTGCACAAAGTTTTGTTCAGTAAATCTCCATAATTACTGAACTTAAAAAAAAGATTCCATAAATCTGCGTAGCTTGGTTCAAAAGGACAAGTTCAAATCCTGGTCTGTTGAACGAGGGACTGCTTCCCGTCTCCGCGCCGGAGAAGGCGGGGCAGGCACACCGCCGCGCGGGGCAGCGTGGCGCAAGGTCGGCACTCGGTTTTGGCAGTCCCCGGCCGTGCTTTGTCATCTGATGAGCCCAGTGCGAAAAGCGACCAGGGCAGTGGAAGTGAGAGTGGGTCCGTAGGGCGGTGGGTATGGCATTAACTACAGTGACTCCGGACCGTTCTGTTAGAGAAAACCCAGAGGGGCTCAGCCTGTCGCTCCTGGGAAGGGGGTCACTCACCCACTGCCAAACGCGCTTTGTGTGGCTGTGGGACGGACCCCGCGGCTCTGCGGTTCCAGCAGCTTTTGGTGGGCATTGTGCACAGGTGTGGTGGTGGGATGCATGTTGGAGGTAATTTATGGCGTGGTAGATGTGAGGCCCTCAAAGTGTTTAAGCCGGAAGAAAAAAGCTCTGATCTCGTCTACAAAAATGAGGTAATTGTATCAGTGAATTACAGATTTTGCCTGCATGAAATGATTTTAACAGAACTGATAAATAGGAATATATGGAAGATGTTCTTCAAAGACTGCTGTTAACACCCCCCTCTCTACAGATTTTATTTTAAATAAGGACGTATTTTTATGCTGTTTTATTTTAAATGCAGGTGAACCAAGGAAATTTGACCCAAAGTTCAGAGGACCTATTCATAACAGGTAAATATCTTTACTCATTCTATGGAATTCTTTTGGTTTTGCAGTGAACGGGGGATAAAAAAAAATTATTAACAAAACTTGTGAATTTGATTCTGCAATTCTTTTAAATCCAGAAGACAACCCTTACCACTCTTGGTGATGTATGATTACTGGGGAACATTTCACTGTGTGCTCTTAAGTTCTTTCAGTTTGAATGCCGATTCTGCGTGCCCCGTACCATCTGGTATGTGCTGTCCTGCCCCGTGCTGGTGTGATGGGACCGTCTGGGGTGCTGTTGTGTCCTGGGGTGCCACGGCCACGGGATGCAGTCTGTCTTGTTTCCGTACGGGACAGGAGCCCTGGCATGCTCTGTTCTCCAGTTCTCCGCTTTTCCCGCTGCTGTAGTCATCTCGTCACGGGGTCTCCGTAGTTCTCTCCGGAGCATGGCCTGGGCACGCAGCGTTGCGTTTGTGCTGCGGCTGGACGGCACGGTGCGCCCCGGGCCGTGCTGCAACAGCAGCTGTGGCTGCGGTGGCCCGGCCCTGGGACCCCCTTACCTGAGTGAACGGTGGTTCTGTGTGTGAAGAGGGTCTCTGAAGTGAGTGACACTACAGCCTGCAGAGCTGGATCCTGAGATATTGGAGTTTAAAGGTGTTTTAGAGCGATCTGTTACTGTGCCTTTCCCTCGTGTGCGTGAGGAGTGCTGAGACGGGTATGCCAGGAGGAGTCCTCGTGTTCTCACTGTCACTGCGTGATACAGTTAGTAAAATCCGGTTTTGTGCTGTGGCTCACCATTACGTCTGTGCAGTTGCTGCGACAGCCTCTGCAGTTCCAGGTGTATATACGCGCTATCCGAATTGTACATTCCACAGCAGCTTCAGAAAACACAACCAAATGAATACAGTGCAACACCACTATACCACGTGTGCCCACTGCATGTTGTAATGCTTTGGAGAGATGGCGTTGTTGGAAACAATACAAAAAAGATTCGTTCCCTGGCCATGAAGGACATGGCGTCATTGTACCGTAGACCCCAAGGCAGCGGTGGCTGCGTCGGTGCTCGCTGAGCATACGTCGCAATGAGGCGCACTTGGGTTTAGATTCGACCTGCTGCTTCTGCAGGACACCCCGATGGGTTGCCTGACCTTCTGGGGTCATCACTGCGGCACTGTGCAGCACGCTATGGGCAGGCCCTTGGAGTAGTTTAAGATTGTTGTTACATTTTTTTTTAAGACAATGAATGAACTGGGGTTTTTCCCTTTTTCTGATTACTGAGATTAGATTATTCAGAAACTAGTCTTTCAAGCAAATAAAGACTATTTAGTTCCTATGAACAAAATGCCTTCTCAGAAGATATTCCAAAGAGTTCAACAGGAGGAAAACAGGCATCTTCCCTGAGTTTGTTTCTGACTTTGGGGCTTCCCACTCTTTTGTAGGAGAAGAGACACTAGGAGTCTGAAAGCGTGCATTTTTGTCCAGACAAATGAGAGCTAGTAATGAATGTGTGGGTGGGGATGGAGCTGTTTGTATGCTTTGCCAGAACTGCCATAACTCTGTGTATGGTGTGGATGGGGAAATGCCTCTCTTTGATTTCTGCTGATAAAATAATTTGTTCTGCTCTTGATTTCATTGTGTGTGGAGTTGGGTATATTCCATGCAAACATCTCTTCATTGAAAAGGATTCAAATGCAGTGGTTGCGTTGATTGACTCTGAGCCAACCAACCCATGAAAATCCAAAGTGAAGGTATCAAGATTATGTCTTCCTTTGTCATGACTACATGCTGCACTCCGTTCGGGTTTTTCCATTCTTATTCTGCACTGTTCAGGGTGGTCTGCCTCTATTCTCCATAGGAACGTTAGTGTACAGTAGAAATAAGTGTTGAAAAAGTGGATCGTATCTAACTTAAAAGTACCGTACTTTATCACAAAGCCTCCTGCCAGCACAACCTGGCCTGACTTCACTTCACTTCCCAGTCAGTGCTGCAGAGGACAGCCGGTTGGTTACCTCTTACCTCTTCCAAGGCTCAGGAGTTACGAGCAGAGTGAAATTGCTCAGAAAGCATCCAAGGGATCACGGGCAATTTGTCAGTGTATTTCCAGATGCAAGCGTAACACAGAGAATAAGTTCTAAAGTAGCATTTGCTGTCCTTTGTGAGAAGAATAAATTAGACAACCACAAGTTACTTATCAATTTTCTCTTTCTCAGCAGAAAATGTATGACAGAGAAGAATACTGCAGCCTCGTGGTACTCTCACTTGGACACGCACACTGTTCTCCTCTATGCAAGATGTTTTTCTTCTTTTCCTTTCTGAAAGCTGATAATTTTAGAAATAAATGGAAATGGCTTTTTAGGGAGTTGATCCTAATTTGAGAAGTATCTTTATGATACTGCCAGTGAGACTGCATATGCACTGTGTAGAGGAATGAATTTAAGCGACAGTTATGGGATGTTACTAAGTGCTCACCTATGTACATCACTACCAGAAAATACTTGTGAGGTTTTGGATGTGGTACCCACCAGGTGGGTAGGCACAGGTCGGAGCAGCAGCTCTGCAACTGCTCAGCCCAGGACGGTGCCGCGGTGGGTTTGGCAGACGGTACTCTGGAGGAAGACAGAAACTCCCGGTGCTCCCAGTCCGCCTGAGCCGGAGATCTGTACCTACCTCCCGCCAGACATGGCGATCACTTCAGCTGAATTCATGTGAGGCACGTCGTTATTTTAAGTCTAAGCTGTCTCTGATTCCTCAAAGGCGGAAATTTCCTCCTGGCTGTCTTTCCCTGCCTGCAGAGGCTCACGCCTGGGAACTGAGCAAGCTGGGCACCTCTCAGGGTCCGAATGTAGGAGCACTAGTGGTCACGACACTATAGCTGTCCATCTGTCCGCCCATCTCTCTCCCATTGGCATTGAGATGGTCGGTGGTGCTGGACTTGGGGCGGGTCTGCCCGGTGCGGGGCGGCTCTGCTGAGGGGTCTCGGTGCTCCACGCCATGGCAGGCGAAGGGGGAGCGCTGTGGGGAGGGTGGGTGAGGGGCGGATTCAGAAGGAATTCAGATGGAATGTGTTATACTGCTTCAAGAGTAAAAAAGCATTTCTTCCACCAGCTTCATCATAAGGTGTCTTAAATATTTAAGTTTGTGGATAAGTCAGTCCGGTACCTTCGTACAGGTGGGAGAACAAGCTTCTCATTTTTCTTAAAGCAGTTATACTACTTTGGGTATAAAATGAACTGTCTTCCTCCACTTACATTTTCTCTAAATTCTGGTAAGGGAATGTATACAGTCTGTACAATCATGGGATAGTTTTCTAAACTGCTTTGGCAAAATCAAATTATTAAATCACGCTTCTGACTTATCTCCAATTTCGCAGAGTTTATCTTGACTCTTTCCCTTGCCCCTTGTTATCTTCTCCCTCCTCTCTGTAGTTTCTTGGGTTTTTCTCATATTCTTCTTGCTGTTCAGACACATGGTAGATTTTTTTTCATGCTATGTTTTAAAAACTCCTGACACCTCCTGAACTATCTGAATTGTTGAATATTTTTCTAGAAATTCAGTGTTCTTGTTAAGACAAAGATCACCGTTTCCTCTATGATTAGAAAATTTAGTTAATGGGTTCTCACGCAAATTGAATATCAGTAAATTTCCATAACCATTTAGCTATCTTCTTTAGGAGTTTGAAAAATCCTAATAAAAATACCCGACCTTAACTAGCAATATGAACTTCACCTTCTCACAGATAAAAATGTGTCACTCATAGATATCTATGTGGCAGATCACTTGATACTGTGGTCAATGGTGAAATAATAAACAATTTTGACGTTTGAATTATCCTTTGTGCTTTTTAAACTAAATAGCCTGCTAAAGATGTTACTTAGACCACACTAAGCATCTACCATAGATAAATGTTGGTAGAATATAAAATTGCTTTTCTTGCTTCTGGTATTTTATTGGCCCGTATATGTTTTGTTACTGTTGTTGCCTATATTAATATAATCTGCCATGCACTTGCTAATACGAGTGGGGAAGTACATTTTTCTTTGAGTTCTTGTTTTGTGCTTCTGGTTTGGGGCATACAGTGTCTACAGATGTTGCTCATTTGTAGATAGCGAGATTTGAGTTTTCCAGAACTAAGCAATACTTGCTTAGGCATGGTGCCTGTAATTAAGACATACCGACTTAGTAAATCTGTGCAGGTCAGCGCAGATCAGTTGTACTCATTAAGAAAATGTAGAATTTAAGTTGATGGAAAACAGCTTGTGGTGAAAACTTGTCTAAATATCTTTTTCTGTGCAGTTTTGGCCTCCACAGTAGAAGTGGCAATTTACGGCTTTTGAAAGGAACTTTCTCTGCAAACGTTTAGTTTGTGGGCACCTTGCGCATTTATCCAGCTGAGCGGGATGATGCCCTCCATGTCCCTGTGCTGACAGAAATACCCATCTGAAGAGCATCTTGTGTCTCAGTTCAGCCCCAGCGAAGGAAGGGGTGCCCAGGGCTGTTCGTGGCATTGTATGGTGCGGTGTAACGTCACCTCGACACACCAGGGCTTAGGGCAGTCTCAAAACACAAGGTGGCAGCGAGGAGGATCTCAGAAGTGGGGACAGAAGTGGTGACCTTCATGTGCCAGCAGAGTTGGAAGCGGTAACCTGGGACTCACACTGGGAACTTTGTGAGCCTCGTTTGTCTCTGTGCGTGCGCGCTGCCGGGCCCAAGCCCGTTTGTAGGTGCTAATACGCTGCTAGCGCTGTTTAACTAATAAACATTGTGGTTTCTTGCTCGTGCAGCATCTTGAGCCAAATTGCACTCGTGACAGATTGGGCATGAAACTGCCAAACAGAGAGAGGTTCTAGTCAGTCATTAACGACTAAGTGCATGAGTGGTCAGTGAATAAATGGCTTTTATGCACTAATACCCCGTGCAGATGATTTTATCTTTGCATTCATTTATTTCCCGGGTGCCATTACACATGCCTGCAGCGTTGTTTGCGTGCGCTGCGACGTGTAGCGCAGCAGGAGCGGCCACGGCGGCAGCATGGTCCTGCGAGCCGGCGGAGGGCAAAGTGCGCTCCGCACATTAAGCTGAATGACAGCAGTAAGCAGTAAAATGCGATGGGGGAGCCTGGACTGTGCGCTTAACCAAATGAAGGTCTTTTGTTACGTTGCCTGAAACTGATGAATCTGATGGTTTTATCAGCAGTTTATCTCTATGGAAACTCCTGTGTTCGGATACATAGACACACTGTGTTTTGGTTCAGATTATGGAACTTGGTTATCTAAAAAGTACTAAAAAACATCAAAATTTCTGATACTGGCTATTGGCAAAAGCATTTTTAATGTTTTTGTCACCTGTACCGTAAGAGATGTAAAGTACTTTTTCTCATTATCTTTGAGTGTCTACACATAGTTATTGTATAAAAGTATGATAGTGCTGTCTGTGAGAAAGATTATAGAGCCCGTATGGTAAGCACTGTTCTCAGTTCATATTCTCATCAGCATATTTCCATTAATACGTCTTCTTTAGGGTTCAGTTTAACGGTTCAGTCTTCTGAGTGATTTTGCTCTGCCTCATTAGCCTGAAACAAACTGAACAAGTACATTTGCTGTAACAGATTGCCTTCTTATTTTGAAAAAATGTACATCAAATCTGTTTTCAGTCAAAGCATGGCTGGGTAATTTCTGATTCGGTTTCAGTAATAAGCGTGGGCTTCCGATATCTCCTGTTTATGAAGGGCCAATTCCCATCATTCCAGTTCCTGCAACTTTGGAAACTCCCAGAACCTTTGCAGTATAACCTCGTATCTTTATAGACTTATTTTGATCTATTCATTTATGATGTTTTACAATTTTTTCCTCTCCTGTGGAGCCTTGTATTTATGAGGTAATATTATGATCTCGCTGAAAGGGAGCTAGTTGAGCTAGCAATTATGTTAAATCGAGCCAGGTAGTAGTAGTACCTAGTAAAATAAGCAATTATTTTGTATGAACAACAATTAGTGTGTATGAACTGTTTCAAAATTTTCTGAAGCCACCCAAAAGAGGATTTATGTACTACTTATATATTTTTTTAATGTTTATATAACAGCAATACTTGGCAACAGTTAGTTTTGCTAGGCACCATACAGAAGTTTGTGTATTACAAAGAACAGAAATTCCTGCATTCTGGTGAAGAGTTTATGGGTGCGTGTTCCTGGTGGCTCTGCAAGACTTCAGAAGGAAGTTTGAGCACAATTGGGTGTAACCTTTAATTGCATTTAGGTATCGTAAAACGAGACCTGTGAGAATTGGACTGGAAGAGGTTTTTGAGACTATAGGAGTTGTAATTAAAGTATTTATGGTGCCATATTTCTCCTGAGACATCTTGAATTAAATAATGTACCTCTTAAAAGCGGCTCTGGTGGGGTGAGAGCCACGCTTGAGCAGTGTCAGAGCTGCTTCTGAACGCAGGCTGGAAAACGAGCAGCGTTATGGTAGCATCACTTCTTCTGCTTTAAGCAGTTGTCCTTTCTTAGATTACTGTCATATTGACCTTGAATCCTGTGCTACCTTGGCCTCACTAAAAATTTGTTTCAGTGAGGCGTTAGCACTGTGTCCCTCTAGAGAAGTGTACAGAATTTTTCATTCTTTTTCCACACCTGGAAAAACTTCTCAAGTTCTCCAACTGTTTAAATGATCTGCCCTCTTTATCTCCTTTACACTAAAGAATAATGGTTCCCTGTAAGAGGAAACATAGTTTGGAAAATGGAAGGAATGGTAGATGCTAGAAATGACGGTGTGTCAGTTGGATTTGGATTCTGTGATTTCTTTTACTGGTGGGACTCAGCTTGCATCCCCTCGGCTCCTGGTGTGGACTGCCGAGCAGAGGTGACCATTGCTGGTTTTACGGAGGTAGTCCTTTACTTTAACTTGAAGCACGCATTGGCTCTGCCGCAGTGAGTGCTGTGCGCTCCTCTGTCACCGCAGGTGGAACAGGGCTGGGTCGGGTCAGAACAGCCGCAGTGCGTTCCCATGGCCGGGGACAACCCGGAGCAGCACCGCGGGCTCTGCCACACCACCCTGCCCACGTGGGGCGGTCACCTTCGTACAACCGCTCTTCACCTCAACGCTGTCATAAGCAGGAGGTGGCAACCGGAACCCTTCAGATAAGGGGGCTCGAGGCAGCACGCCCTTGTACGAGTAATTCACGCCTTTGGTAATTAAATCCTGGCGAGACCGTTAGCTGCAAAGGCCTGTGAGATGGTAACTGTTTTGCTTCCACAGGTCTTTGGAAACAAGGGCTTGTGGAGTTGGCTTGCGGAGGAGAGAACTGCCGGCCCCAGCCGGAGCCCGCGGGGCCATGGTCTCCACCAGCGCATACGACCTTCTGCTGCCCGCTCGGGAGCGTCGTACTGCATGGTAACGATGCTCCTGGAACGGCGCTGGTCAAGGGCAGGCACTGCAGAAAAATTAGTGAAGTGGTCTACATCTGCGCTCCTCTGCCTGCACGCACTCAGTGTGCAGACCCATAAGTAGGAAGCGATAACTTAACTGAATACTCAGTTTACTCACTGGCTCAGGCTGGAGAGTGCTGTTCTTTGATTGCTTGTCTGTAAAAGAAGGTATGGCTCTTGGAACCATGGAATCACGGAATTTTCAGAGTTGGAAGGGACCTCTAG
Source organism: Vanellus vanellus (assembly GCF_965231255.1). Lineage (NCBI taxonomy): Eukaryota > Metazoa > Chordata > Aves > Charadriiformes > Charadriidae > Vanellus > Vanellus vanellus. The sequence goes on along the minus strand of NC_138910.1, from coordinate 82,625,033 downwards.
AGATCATCTAGTCCAACTCCCCTGCCAAAGCAGGACTGCCCGGAGCACATCCCTCAGGACTGCATCCAGGCGGGTCTTGAAAATCTCCAGAGAAGGGGACTCCCCCCCCTCCCTGGGCAGCCTGTGCCGGTGCTCTGTCACCCGAACCGTAAAGAAGTGTTTCCGTGTATTTGAACGGAACTTCCTGTGTTCCAACTTGTGCCCATTACCCCTCGTCCTGTCACTGGGAACCTCTCCACAGTATGTTGGGGCTTTTTTCCTCTCCCTAGAGCATATTTTGGTTGCATTAAATGAGGTCAAGCAGCTGAGTCAGAATTCTGTGCAGAAATGGGGGGTAGTTGTATATAGGCGTTTTTTCATTTCACGCTGCTGTTCTTCCATTCATAAGCTATTTATAATACAAGTAAGTTGTTCTGAATCTTTCTCTCATCACATTGTTTGCAATATTTGATATCGGCTTTAGGGACACGCTGAGGCAGATGTCTTGCGGGAGCTTATACCATAAGTGATCTCATGGATCCAATGTTGGTTTAAGAATATTTAAACGTGTTTCTTGCTATGTTTTTATTGCTGTCTGCGGTGCAAAAGGCATATATATTTACTTGCTGGTCTTGCTGCGAAAGCAGTGCCTTTCCCCTCAAACATGATTTTATGAGTAAGACTTCCACTAAGTGCAGATGCAGAAGTTACTCAGAAGTTAAAATACCCCGTGCCACTCGCTGTTTCCAAAGGGTCCTGTCAGACACCTTATTTTTAAGCAGTGTTTCTCTCTGTCCCCAGGCACTGTACGGACACTGTCTGCTGTGTGATCTTCATAGTCGTCATCCTGGGTTACATTGCGTTAGGGATTGTGGGTAAGTAAACGCGGGTATGGTACCGCTTTCTCGTACCCAGGGAGCAACTTTGTGAATGTTGGAATTTTTAACTGAGATGTCCCTTTTGCTTATGTCTATGTAAAGTTTTCCAATCAATAAGCAATGCCTTGCCTAGAAGTGTCTATTGTAATTAGGGAGGAGTTAAAAGCCACGTGTTCACTGATGAAAAACTCAAAATTAAGTATGTTCAAGTAAAAATGACATGGTTTTATAATTTTGCTATCGTAAAGTAACTGTGGTGGAAAAATTCACTTTCATTTGTCATTAATCTGACAGCAAAAGTTAGAAATAAACGCTTTGGTTTTAAGAGGCTTTTTGTTCTGTAAAATGTTACTGAAAGAACCTAGGTGAGCAGTAAAACAGAGAAGTAACAGAAATTACTTCATTTATCATGGGATCCAGAGTTGTATGCACATCAAGATATTCATTAATGATAGCCATTTAATTTTGTTTGTGTGAGAGAATTATATGAATGCCTGCGTGTGAAGGGACAAGCGATGCTGTAAAAGTGTACGTACTGTGTATTTGCACCTGTCTGAGCAATTTCCATTTGCTTGTAAAAGATTCTTTTGGCCCTGCCTTACACACAAGAAAAGCCATTAGTTTTCTTCGTAATTCTGTAATACCATTTTCTGTTCAGTACAGAGGAGGGGTTGTGCCACCTCCATCCTTAGGGATGCTCGGAAGCCGTCTGGATGCGGTCCTGGGCAGCCCGTTCTGGGTGACCTTGCCCGAGCAGGGGTTTGAGCAAGGTGACCTCCAGAGGTGCCTTCCAGCCCCAGCCATTCTGCCAAAAGCTGCTCTCTGTGGCATGAAATGACTGTAGGCAAGGCTGCTTTGACTTGGGTGACTCCAGGAACTGCCTGCGAGAACAGTCCAGCCTCCCGCTGAATTGTGTGGTAGCATGATGTCCTCCAGCCTCTCTGCTGAGCTCTTTCCTCACACCTTGCCTGTGGGAGCTGAGCACCGAACACACCCTGAAAGGTCTGTTCTCTCTCTCAAACACTGGGAATTCTCTGTCGGTATTTTTTCTTTCCCTTATTCACCGGCACTCACTGCCCTGTCACGAACCTGTATGTCTTCAGGAAGATGGAGAAGTGAGGAAGCAAATGGTACATAGCAGCCAGTGAGAGAGGCACGGGGGACCTTCGCAAGGCAGTGCAAAGCCCACGCCAGGGTAACACATGGCTGATGACGCCTGCAGGTGGAAGAAATGATTTCTTTTCAAAACTCTTTTTTCTTGTTTTATTTTTTTTCTTGTCTAATCTCTTTGAGCCTCTGTTTCCCAAAAATGAATGATAACTTGAGATCTGTGGATGTAGGAAAAGTGACCAGAGCAAAAAGGGAATTCAGAAGCTGTTCAAGCTGTACTTGATTTTCATAGAACCATAGAATCACAGAATGGTTTGGATTGGAAGGGACCTTAAAGGCCATCTCATTCCACCCCCCTGCCCTGGGCAGGGACACCTCCCCCCAGCCCAGGTTGCTCCAAGCCCCGTCCAACCCGGCCTTGAACCCCTCCAGGGATGGGGCAGCCACAGCTTCTCGGGGCACCCTGCGCCAGGGGCTCACCACCCGCACAGGATAGAATTTCTTCCTAATGTTTAATCTAATTTTGTACCGCACTGGTCGGGATTACAGCAGCTGTAGGATTCTCACTGGGACTGGGTGAGGGAAGAGGGTCCCTGCCTGTGCTGCACGGCGTGATCGTGCAGTCAGCTTCAGACTGACTGGAAATGCCGTCCTTGGGCAATTTTTTCCCAAGTTCAGTGTCTGTGATTGTGATGCTTAAGTTAACATCAGTGGCATCTGTGTGGAGACAGGTCCAGGATCTCTTCGTTTTGTAGCCACTGCTGGATCCTCTGTGTGCAAAATCATGCAAGTACTCTCTCGTCACATCGTCACAGTTCTGGCTACTGTTTGGGTCCTGTGGGCCCTGTCCTTTGCTATGGAATGAAGCATCTTCTTGCCCTCATGGCCTAATTGAATTATTCCCACTTTGCTTAATTCCAAATTGACACTAGAGTTGATTTGACTTGTGGAACTATTTGGAGCAGAAATAGTCACAGGACTCCCAGTTATAGGAGGTTGGAGGGGCACTTAGAATACACATGCAATATATATCTCTGCTTACTAAACCTGCTCTGGAATAGCCTGAAGAAAAGGAGGTAAATTATTAGTCGTAAGCAGCAGCAGTAGCTGCTGGACTGCGCACGGCTGTTGCAGACCTGCCGTGCCTTGGCGTGGTGCTGGGAGCGTGCCATGTCCAAGGACATCCCGCTTACGTCCGGGCTGTCCTCCTCCTCCTCCTCCTCCTCCTCCTCCTCCTCCTCCTCCTCCTCCCCGACCGACTGGTTCTCCATTGGCATTCGGCTCCCTCCTTCTGTCACCGCTCAAATGCAGAGCCAGAGCTGAAGAAGCTGGCCTCGGACCAGAGGAACACTTGTTTGCTTGCGCACGCCGACGCTTGCGTGAGTGGTGCCCTGCCCCTGCGGACGGGTGGTAGTCCCAAGTGCTGCTGCCGGGACAAAGGGAATGGGGAGCACGGGCAGTTTCTCACTGTACAGTATTCTTGTGCCTCCAGATCTTGGCACTCGCTCCAGCACTATATAAATCTCCTTAATTTTTTGGCTAGAACTTTGTCAGCTTTGTACGCTCAGTTTCCAAAGCACCCTGTATGCTAAATGCTGCAGAAGCAGATAGCAGCGGAAGAGGACTGGCCAGTTCCTTGCTTCTTCGTGTCTGTAATCTCAAACGTCATTACTGTGATGTGAGATGGCGAATTAGTCATGTTCCCTGCTCTGCACGTGCAGTGGTTTCCTGCTGGGCACGAGGCATCTGAACAGCCGTCTCCTGCAAACCTTATGAAACGCTGGTTAGAACTAGAACCTATTTTGGGAACCAGATACCGAGGTTGTAGCTGGTGACTTTTTCTACCTTTCTTACAGAAGAGATATGAATTTTCAATCTAGAAACATTTATTTCAGCTCTAAATCCAGATCCATGGGGTCCCTGCTTTTCATCTTTCCTTGCACGGGGCTTCAGCTAGTCTTTTTACTGTGACTTGTTTCTAAGTAAAAGATGAGATCAGCTTTGGTACAGTTCCAGGGGCCAGCGCTGTACAAAACTCGTGAGAGTCAAGGAAGTTCACATTAAGAGAAAATGGATTATAAATCAATCCTTAGTCAGGAATTATGCCTTATGGTGCATTATAGGGAAAAAAAGCAACATAGATTTCCACGATTTCTTGAAAAATGTGTGAATGCTGCTCTGGATCCCTGTTTAATTTGGCTTGAGAAGTAAGCAATAAATGCAGGTTCATCACACAACTGCTATGGTTGAAAATCTGAGTCAAATTTTGCCCTCAGGATGGTACGTATAGCTCACACAGGCTTCAGCTGTATATGTGTAACGGGGGTAGAATTTTATGTTTCGGGGGGCTGAGATGTAGGCTGAGTAAAAGGTAATCAATCTTCTTGAAAGATGAAACCAAATGATTTTTGATAATCGCCTTTCTTAGTTCTGGTCCGGTGCTGTTGAGTGACTGTGCTGAATAGAAATAGTTATTCTATGATTTACTTTATCATTGGTTTTTTTTGCAGATGCACTAGTTGTGCTAGTTTAACATTCTGTGTCATTTTCCTTCCTATCGAACTGACTTAACTCTTCATGTTTATTTCAGAAACACTGGGCTTATCCGGGCGATACTTTAAAAATGTTTAGCTTCTTAATTTAAGGTTATTTTAATTCAGAAAAGTGCACATAAATGTCAGCAAATAAGTTTTCTTGGGAAAGAGCCTCACATTGCAAAGGGCAGGTTAATTCAGAGTAGTAGCTCTTGTCGTATTGCTCCAAGGGATGCTTGTACAATACCGGTGTTATCAACATGGATTTACAAATCCTGTGTCATGTTCTATCACCTGTTCCAATACATTAGTAAATTGCTTGTGTTAAAAAGCCATAAGAGCAATTTGTCGGGTCAGTTTCTCCATACAGTAAAACATTAAAAATATACCTTTAAGGGAAGCAAAATAAGGGTAAGAAAGGCTGCCCTTTCAAACATACACGGTGGAAGGAATGAGACAGATAGTACACACAGACTTGCGGTTTGGTTTTAAGTACCAGGGGATGCCACCGTTCTCAGCGTGTTTTGTCCTTGACAGGGAATTTTCCGGCCTTTGCCACCAGCGACACAGCCCATAGAGCACAGGAAAAAAGGAGTGCGTCTGACAGACGTTTAGTGACGGCCATTAGCTGTTCTTGACGCTGTCTGTGTGTGTTGGCTCCACAGCAGTGAAAGGACCGACACAACTGCAGTGCTCCTGAAAAGGCTGTGCCGGTGTCACAGGGCGTCACGTTGCTGCTCCGAGGGCTGAGCCAACTGTGTAATATGGTTCAGATGTTCTGTAATTTTCTTTCTTAGCCCGGATGTTTGGGCCAGCACCCGCACTGCAGCCTCATGAGCATCAGAGCATGCTGGAGTAAGAATTTTATGTGACTGGATTCCTTTTCATGTGGTGGTTGATAGTGAGTCGCCAGTGGTGCAGTACAACATACAAAACACGTGCTGCTCTGTTGGGCGGCGTTACGGTAACCCTCCCCCGGTGAGGGCTGCTCAATTACGTACTCATTCGTCACCGACTAGGCCAGAAAAGTTGGGTATTTATTACATGGATTCTTTCACTGTCATTGCTCCGAGTTTGCAAAGAAGGTGTCAGAGGTTTAAGTCCGTTAGTAAACATATATGCTGTAAATCAGACCCAATTATTTTTATTTCGCTTTGGATTTTAGCTGAGAGGTGTCTTCCTCCATCCACCCAGCAGCTGATCCCAGTGGTGGAATTTCATGAAGTGTGTTAAATCTGTTTTTTTAAAAGCAGATTCTTTTTAATTCTGTTTTATTAAAAACATGACTGATGCCTCAGGCACACAGGACAACTGCTGCCAGGCAGCAGTAGTTTTAGACAACTCGGTAATGGCAAAGCAGGTACAGTCTGAACAGAAATTCCGTTCAGAAGTGAGTGGGGTGTTCCATTGTTTATACTCTGCTAATTTCTGCTCATATTTGGGAAGCACACTGTGAAAGATGAGTGATTAAATTTGGGACCAAGGACTGATACAAACCCAGTGGAAACAAGGGAGCCTTTTGTAATATTCCAGCAGACTTTGTGTTAGAACTGGAAAGAGCGTGCAGAGAATGCACTGCGCTGCCCGTCTGATGAGGCGGGTTTCGTTCTTTTGGCTGCGTTAGTCCACCCAAACGGGCCGAGGGAAGTCGGGCTGCTCCCGGGGGCCCTTCTTACGGAAAGGTCCTGAATAAGGCCGAGAGAGCAAAAAATGTGTTGCACTGTTTATCTCCTTTCTCCCAAGTTTGTCTTAGGTGTGAAAAATAATTCCAGGTTTAATATGCTGCTTAGGAAAGGGGTGTTGCTGGCAGTAGCGACTGCTTCCAAATTATCTGTACGAAGGAGGTATAAGTCTTGCTACAAAAACCTCGTCAGTACTTTGAATCTGGCACAGTGGGGCTTATCTCTACTGCTTCCAGTTTTGCTGGTGTTAAAGAAAATATACAGTCAAATGCAAAAAATGAGTCCCTTTAATAATGTGCCAGACTAATTTTGGGGCTGGGGAAACACCACTGTATGGGGTCATCTGGCATCGCACGAGTAAGGCCTGAGAGGTCTTTCGGGTCCGTACAGGAGCTCGGCCCATTTGGGACCAGGGTTTTGTGTGTGTGAAAAGCAACGTCATAGCAAAGTAGAAAGAAAAACTCCCTCTTGGCGGAGTCATGATGGAAGAAGGTGGAGGTGGCATAACCTGCAGGCATCGCAGTGGCCAGCGAGCTGTCTGCTTTCTAACGTCATGTACGCGTACGAGTTATCAGATAACTATAGGAATTCCCAAGAGAGAGTTGGTGCCTCCTAAATGTTCCTATTAAGCTACTGAAATAAATAAGTGGGGGGTAACAAATTTAAAAGTGAGCTGGGTTTAACACTGGTGAAGCACTTCAGCTTTCTCTGAGCATCAGAACAGCAGAGTTAATCTGCGGTGTGGTTAATCTGGGTGCTCAGAAGGTGTTTGATACCAAGCAGCAAGTTAATTTACAAACTCTGGAACACAGGAAAACTAAGATAGCTTAAAATGAACTAGCAGATTTGTTTCGGTAACCTAAACCCGTTCCAGGTGAAAGGTAGCATTACAGATTTTCTGTGGCTATTTGGAAGTCATTGAAGATGTGCTGTGCATCTGTCCCAAACATTTCAATAAATTTGCAGTCTGTGCTCAGAGATCTTATGTATGTTCTGTCCCTACTGCAGATATCATTATTGTTAAACGTTGTTATTCTTACCAAAGTGACCTTGAGGAAAACGACAGTTTCACAAATGACTAAATACAATGTCACAAAGCTGAGAGAAAATGGGGTAATTACAGAGAGGCAAGTTCAAGGTGGTTTGCATGGATCAAAGCCTAAAGCGTGTACTAAGTGGGCTCCTGACATTCAGTGTATGGTGCGCAAGGGGGAAGGTTGGGACTAAAATCTCTGTAATACCTGTAATCTCTTCCACATAATACAAGCACAAGGAAATGTTTAGGAGAAGATCGATGGTCTTTTCTAATAGTTCTCTAGCAACCTGATTTTAGAGTGTCAGCTCAGGGTAGTGATAGGGAATTATGTTCTGGCATTATATCTTACTTTCAGATGATACTTAAAAATAAATGAAATTTCCATTATTTAGAGTCAAATCAGGAGTTAGAGGTCAGAACAGTTCACAGACTAGTCGTTGGCTGGTCATGAAGGAAGCTTAGTCAGGTCTGGACGCCACAGCTTAGAAATGACAATACTGATGGTGATAGCTGGTGGGTACTCGACCCTCAGAGGGAAGTGATGGTGCAGGTGGAAATGGCTTGGAGGAGAAATCCTGCTTCGAAGTGGAGAAAAGGAGTGTAAGCATTCAGTACAAACCGCTCTTCCCATGCAGTGCTATGGTTCATGCTAGCATTAATACAGACCTAATAACTGAAAAATGGGACAGTCGCCAGGTGGGAGGTCAGGAAGTGATTTCATTTGCAAAGTGAGAGTTCGTTTCCGTTCTTGGTGCAAATGGAGTCTGTTAGATTCAGTCGCACCCTGTGTGTTTCTGTCACACACCCAGGTAACCCCTGTAATTTCAATGCCATTGTGGTTGTCTGTGGATGCTCAAATTTGTCTACATAGTTAGCTGCTCTCCTTTCCTCTTTTAATAGCCGTTAGTTTTGAAGTCCATCACATCATACTTTGGATACAACCCAGATATATGTGTCCTGAAGGTAAAAAGTGAATTGGTTTGCTTTCTTACTGATTCATCCATATCTTAGTTCAGCTTAGTTTGCTTTATATTCTAGTTTTTCATTAGGAAGTCTACAAATCAATACTCTCCAGTGGTGATCAACAAAGATTAAAGTGGTACCTTGGAGGTGATACATTTTCATACTAGCCAGTTTCAACTATTAACTGCATACACTTGGCTAAAATGTTAAAAGACCTGTGTATATTTGCAGCTTGGGTGCACGGCGACCCCAGGAAAGTGGTTTATCCAACCGACAGCTATGGGCAGTTCTGTGGTCAGAAAGATACCCCCAATGAGTGAGTACGACATTCTTTCACATACCTTTATTACCTTTGTGCTATGAATACCACGTGAGGTTTCAAATCTCTGTCTGCTAGAGGTTCTTGTGGGAGGTAGAATAGACGGCAACACTCTTACTGTATTTATTTCAACTAAAGTTCGGGAATAGATTAGTTGCTCAGTGCAAATCTAGATCCAAATTATTACTATAATACTGTTGTTTTCATCATGCAGAGAATATTTTTGGTAAAGTATCAATGTAACTTACAGATTGCATCACTAATTGCATAGAAAGCGACCGCCAAAGTTTGGATAGTTAATAACCCGTTGGGAATTCTTCTGTCCACCTTGGGATAAGAGTAGTCCTAAGGCATTGTAGCCTGGTTCTCAGTTTTTCTCGGCATGTACCAAATAACAGAAAAGCGCATAAGAAAAAGCTCTTGGTTTTTTCTGGTGCTTATCCCGTGCTGGTAGAGAGCAGACTGAGCGGTCTGGGCGAGCAGCTGTACCCGTGCCTTCCTCGGGGATACCGGCCAAACAGCTCTACTTGTCTCAGCTCCCTAGTCTTTATAAATTTTGAGTTCTGAGAGTTGAGTTAATTAGTTGATATCAACAGAGTACTTCTACATGAAAGTAACTGCTCAGGAAAGAAAGATGTCGCATCAATGTTTTCGCTGAAATTCTAAGTGGTTTGTGACACAGAATTTAAAAAATAGTTTGGCACCCGCTGTGCCCGTGTCGCTGTCAAGAGGCCGGGTGCTGTGCGGGAAGTGAAACGAAGCTGGTGTTTGAGAATGGCTCTTTGCTGCTTCTTTCTTTTCCCATTTAGTTTTCTGAGAAAAAACTGAGGAAGCCACTGTTCGAAGAGCAGTTCGGAAGGGGAGGAGCGGGAGACAGGGGGTGGAACAGAGGCAGAGCTTGGACGTTATGCCCTCTCATTATATCCTCTCAGGGCTTTTTACAGAGGAAACAGTAGATAGTGTAAGAAGACTGTTCCACCCTCCAACTAAGATTCTTCCCAGCAGTTGTTGTTGAGCCCAACGTTCTGACGAGGAGTAACTAGGGAGAAGGGGTTGTAGTGTTGTGTGTGTTCCCCTCACTGCCCCCTCCCTCCTCACCCCCATTTGTCCTTGTCCCCTCTCTGGTCTGTGGGACGCAGTGGGTTCGGGCGTCTCAGACGCAGCGTCTGTGCACTGTGTGGTGTGTGGCCAGATGCTTCTCTCTGGTTCTTGTCGTCCACTCCCGTTCCTGCTTTCGCTTTGTTACTCCAGTCTTCCCTTTAGTTGTAGCTTACAGTGTGATTTCCAGTTTGTATTCACAAATGTCCTTCATATATATCATTGCTGGAGAATAACACAGCTACTGAGACTGTATTTTGGTACTTACTTGCTACATTGAGGAGTTTCTTATAAAAATATATGCCAAAAGATGCATAATAGAACTCATTGGAGAAGCAAGAGTGCTTAGAAGAAGTGCTTAGAGAAGCAAGGCCCTCTGGTCCCTAAAAGCAGAGGTGTGGGGTGTGCCTGTCAGGCCCCTGTTGGCCTCCGTTGGCACCCTTGCCAGATTTCTCTGGCGCCCTCAAAGTGGGCAGTGTAAAAGGCTAACCCAGGGCTATGGTTTTCCAAAGTCCCCAAAGTCTGAGGCTTTTTCCTTGGAAAGTGATCGCAGTCTCCGTGTTTTGAACCCGTGCGTGGAACGAGCATTCCCAGAAATCTCACTGAGGAGTAGAAAAGCAAAGCTCAAGACCAAGCCAACACTCACAGCTCATGCAAAAACCCATTTAAACTCTAAAGAATTCCATGCAGTCAAATTAATTCTACCTTGAGTTGTCATGGGAGTCTCTCTTAGGCCTCTTTTTGTCTCCCTGTAATCCATCTGTTAATCTCCATGTAATCTCTAAACTTGTTTTGCCTTCTACAGACCACAGCGTAACCACGGAATACAACACAATTTCATTATAGAGAATACAGACCCGGTTCTTGATGGCTGTTTTCTTGTGTTACACATAGTTTAAACTTCCCTTTCTGCTGTCAATATCAGCAAGGGGGCTAAGACATAAGAAAAAAAAGGATTTCATCAATGGCTTTGAGCAGCTCACAGGTTATAAATACTGTCAAGAAACTATTGAAGAACTATGACATTGCAGTCCAAAATTTTATTTACTGATTTGAAGAAATAACAACTAATGGGAGTGAGTTGTGGTTGCCAGGATGCACGTGCTGTTAAACAGGGGCAGTAGAACGTACCTCAGTGAAAACCATTTAACCTTGTGGAATGTCGGGCAGTTGGGGTAATCCCAGTTGTAAAGGGGGCCCAAATGTGCTGTGATGCTCTACCCTGGCGTTGAAGGGATCGCCATATTCCGCAGTCGGTGGAAGATGAGAGGGCATGTCCCGGACGGGGGAGGCGATGGGGAGGTGTGGGAGCAGGACTCGTGCTGAGTCAGCAAGTAGAAGAGGGGCGGCCTGGTGGGCCCAAGCACACGTTGTGGTTAACTAATACTGCTGTCCCGCTGCCTCTGCCGCATTGCCACGGCTCGGGCACCCCTTCCGGCGTTCTCCTGCACCTCACACACACCGGTGTTTCTTACAGGGACACTGTGGTCCCGGCTCGGCTAGCTGACTTCCAGTCTGGTGTAAAGGGGGCAGGACTACTGCCGTGCCGTCTGCGTTAGAGCGGTCTGAGAATTTTCTGACGTAGCAAAGGTTCACAGCATATTTTTCTGTCTTCAAAGCGCAGGTGTTTTACTTGCTTTAGAGTTTGGAAATCACAGAATCACAGAATGCTCAGGGTTGGAAGGGACCTCAGGAGATCATCTAGTCCAACCCCCCTGCCACAGCAGGGTCACCTACAGCAGGTTGCACAGGACAGCGCCCAGGCGTGTTTTGAATGTCTTCAGAGTCAAAAACTCCACTTTTAATCCAGAGATTTTAGGGTAATCACTTTTCAAAAAGTCCAGACTGAGGTGACAGCTGCCTCGTGGTGCCGAGTTCCGAAAGCTGTCCAGTGTGTGGATTCTGGGGCGCAAACCCCTCAGACTGTCCCTTTTTGGCATGAAAGGAGGTTTATCGGCATTATTATCAGATGCTATTATCATTCTGCTTCCTGGACAGCTGCTTTCGGTTTCCAACCGTAAAAAGCTTTTGATTGATTTTGGTGCCACCTTCTGATGAACAAAGAATCGGCAGCTTTTACAGTGTGGCATTTGCGGATGGTAATTTTGCGTGCAGTGCACACACAATGTGTTCCGCATAAGCAGAGGGACCGCGGTGTTCTTACAGGGGTATTGCCCAGACCTCGCTTCACAGAGACTACCGTACCTGTGACAGGGCCTCAGGTTGTTTCAGCTTAAAACCTCGTTGTGGAAAATACTTCTCAAAATTAGCATTCTTTAGAACAAATACTGCCGGTTTCAGAGATGTCTTGGCCCAGAGAGCTCAGGGCCTGCTTGGGTTTTGGTTCTTTGTCTTGTGTTTACAGTATGACCACTCACAATAATAGAATTTAAATATCGATGTATACTATGAATTTTTGAATGGTAGGACGTATAAGCAGCCATGTTTATAACACTAATTATCTTATATCCACTTCCTTAGGAACAAGACCATTTTGTTTTACTTTAACATTCTGAAATGTGCCAGTCCCGTGGTGTTAATAAACCTACAGTGCCCTACTACACAGGTGAGTGAAATACAGAGGTAAAATATTTTCCCTGCCTCTTAGTCGTGGTGCTTAGGAACTAGACATAAATTTGTTTGGATTTAAAAGTTGCTGTTCATATCCTTCAAAATATAATATGTTTGTTTTATCGATGGCATGTGTAGCACACGGTCTCTGTAGCATGTGAGGTCAGAAAAAATAAATAGAAATGCACATGTATTGTGTGTTTTGGATAAGAGTTGACAAAAAAAAAAGTCTGTTTAGCTGGATACGGCAATTTGTTACTTATGAATTCATCACAGACAGGTGTCCAGTAGTGATCAGTGCATGCAGAAAATAATGTTGACTGACATCTAGGGTTTTCCAAACCAGACGTGTTCAAGAAAACGTGCATGTCCCCAGTGACAGGAGTGCCTGGTCATGGTTAGAGCCTATGGCTCTTCCAAAAGTGAAGATCTTGAAAACTCATTCTTGCCCTATGCCACAGTTTGTACTCCCTCAGCTGTGCTGCAGCTTCTTGTGAAGTTGTGAAATAAACCCAACCACTGAACTGGTGTGCGTTAAAATGATCCTCCTGATCGTTTTCACATGGGACCGTTGTACTGACCTTGTTTGTTGAACAATTGTGCAACCAGTTGTGTCAGTCATTGTTTGAGGCAACGACTTACAGCGTGGGGTAGGTCCAAGGAATTAGGTGCAGGACTGCTCTGATGCAGCTTTGTTGCTGAAGTAATTGCACTGTGTAATTACACGGCAGGTGACAGAGTATGGTCTCAGCCACCTTGACTACATTCAGTGAGGTCCAGTATTAATTTGAACGAGGGTTGGTATATGGTAACCAGTTTACAGGTTACAAATGTTAATTGTCTGTTTATTTGAGTATCATTTTCAAATGTCTCCCATCCCAGCTTGCCCTTACTCCTGATCCCGACCCTTGATAGGTGTCTCTGGGCTGTCAGGTAGTGTGACTGTGTGGACTGTTTGACATGGATGGAAGTCTCCAGTGAGGAAGAGCACGAACCCTCTTAACACTGACCAGTTGTTGTCAGAGTGGAAACTGTCTCTGTCAGCAGCAGATTTGCTGCAGGAATCCCCATCTGTCCACATGCAGACACCAACACTGTCACCCTGTGGTCTTTAGATGCTGTTACGGGAACGGTTCAGCCTGTTGAGGAACACTGAGGTCGTCGTGTGGGGTCTGAGTGGTGCCTTGGTCACGGTGGCATTGGTCATGAGTCCAGTAAGGTGAAATACCTGTTGGAGGAGAGTTGGGGCAGCAGAGTAGTTATTTTGTTTATTTTCAGACATACATCTCCAAAACTGAGAAAGTTCTCAAATGCTGTTTGCTACTGCAGATGGTTCATTCCCTGGTCTTTTGTGAAAATGCTGAAGAAACCTTTGTTTGATAATTCCTCTTTTGAACTGCAGACAGGGTCTTTCATTCCTGTCCCTTTCATATCAAATAGCAGGAGAAAAAACCAGCAAAACAACCAGAACTGGTGTGGGAAGAGCTTCAGTTCTTGAATGAGACTGTGGGTTTGTGAACTGTTACTACAGTTCACTGGATGCACAGACAGCACGTTCCATTGCTGGTTTCATAGACTGGAAGCTGAGGTTATAATAATGCACGTTCTTGTTAGTCACCTGCAAGGACAAACCCCTCTCTCCTCCTTCCCTGGCCGGTGGGTGTCCACAGGGCTGTAGTACTCCTCCAGAGAGACCCTCTTGCACCAGCTGCCCTGTTCTAAGGATTAGTACAGGATCTTCTCCCCAAATTCCTCTCGGTGAATCGTAGATGGCGGAACGCCCTGGAGGTGAAATACGGTGTTGTGCATGATGTCTCTCTGGTGCTTGGACAGCGGGGCTTTGCAAAGGGTGTTTGGGTTGCACAGCTCTGGAAACAGAGAACAGCCTTCCCGGAGAGGCTGAAACTTGCTAAACAGATGGACTTCAAACTGCCTCGTGGTATTTAGGAGCACTGAGGGGTCAGATCTTGCATGATTCCAGTGACAGCAGCGCCATCAGGGTCTGTGTATTGGGGGCAGCTGCTTCTCCAACACGTAAATCTAAATCATGACTTCTGAGCAGATGCGTTCATCTCGTCCTCACTTGATTTTTCACATGAATCCGGTTTATAATGGCTGTACCTTGAGTGGTATGAATTTCATTCCCAGCATCTGCATCCCTCTTGCTTTGTAACTGGGGGTGATTCATCATTAGTCAGTAGGAAGAAGTCACCTTTGAGTGATTTACTCCTGACCTGACATGAGCGATATCTGTGGACATGTATTTGCCGGAGGAGATTGTGTAGAAGGGTGGAACAATTTTAGCTGCACGAGGCTTTTTAAAATAAAGTTCTCCATATAAATGTAATAGAAAGAAATTATGTGTATCCTGTGCAAGTAGCTCCTGCACCGCCTTGCTTGCTTACACTGCTGCTGGTGGAGGTAGAGGAGGACCAGGCAGATTTTTTCCTGGTGTTCAAAAAAGTAACATTTTTTTTTCAGCAGACTGAAAGCTCTGCATATCTACCACAATGGGTAGAACCTAAGAAGATACAGAGGGTGTGTTGATGTGCCAGCTGTGAGGAGAGACTTTGAAAGTGTATTCATCAAAGATTTCTTTAAGTATTCATCTAGGGAATCAAAAGGAAAACCTATGTCCCTGTTTAAATACTGCAGTAAACATTACTGAAGGTGGTTCCGTAAAACAGTGCACTTCTATAGGTGGCCTTTTTCTTGCTTCTTAATTGTGCTGACTTTCCTTTTTCTTCTCTACCCTCAGTGTGTCTTTACTAATTTTTTTCCTTTTCTTGCAGCTTTGTGTGTCAAAGTGCCCAGACAGGTTTGCAACCTACATTGATGTTCAGGCTTCCTACAGATACAAACCAGATCAGTGGAATTACTTCAAGCAGTTCTGCAAACCTGGTTTTAACAATCCTCGCAAGGTGCGTATGTATCAGTAGGTGGTAGACTATGTTTTTTCTTCAAGCAATACATAATATATGTGATTTTACTGAGCTATAGCAAAGCGTTGAATTACTCTGATTTCGTCATATAAGGAGTCCTCCCACATACGTGGTTTGACAGTGATTTAATCAGGAGTGAAGGTCTTGTACGCACACCAAATCCCCCACTCTTTAAATGATTACTTTTTGCTTAAAAGAACATCTGCAGCTACCCATGTAGTTGCAGTACCGTGGCAAGCGGTGCCTTTAGCACTTTGGTACTCCACAGCAGTAGGGCAGAGTATCGCAAACCAGGTCTTAAGGCTCCCGAGTCATCTATAGCTACTTAGTAATTTAGCTAGGAAAATGAATCTATCCTTTGTGTAACTGGTTTTGCACTCGTATAGACAGTGTTATTTCTTCCACCTTTAAAGCACCTTGCAATTCAGCTATTTTAATTGTGTTAAATTCTTACTCTTTAGGAGAAAAGGTGAAGGGGGGGCAAGGAACAGTTGCCCAGTCACTTCTGGTTTTGGCTGATCCAAAGTGAACAGGGTTTTTCTTTTTTGTCACTGGGAAAGGAAAGAAGAATAGTCTTTTTCCCAAATCACAATAACGGCTTGGATTCTCACTTACGTCATGAATGTATCTTGCAGCTCCACCAGTCGAGTTTGGGGAGGAGGCTACAAATCCCAGTTTGGGGCATTTTCTCGGACTGGGTGAGAAATGAAAAACACGGAGTTATCTGCTACGTATTCAGCATTCCTATTTTTTCCCTTTTTAGTCTGTTGCTCAAGTCCTACGTGATGAAGATTGTCCTTCGATGATCATTCCAAGCAGGCCTTGTGAGTGGTTCTACTTCTTACACACACCTTAGCAGATTATAAGTGTTCACGTTAAAGCACAACTCCTGTCTTAAAACGTTTTGTGGCAAGGTCACTAGGAGCTGGCTGTTATCTGAAGGTGATGTCCATTCAATTTTAAACAGTTTGAAAGTGTAAAGATTTATTATTATTTTTTTAACTGCCATCTGTGAACATTCAGCATGTGATTGGGTCAAGCCGAGCTCTTTCTTGCTCTTGAATCATCACTGATAACAAGAGCTTTACAGCTCAGATTGTGCCTTCCAAAACACATGAGCGAGCTACCCCCCTGGCATCAAGGGAACGCCAGGAATGTGGGAAGGATCCTATGGGCAGCTGTTGAAGTTCAGGTGATACTTGAGCCCAGACACAGTGCAGCTCGCTTTTCAGTTGCAGTGCTGGCTACGCAGGGTGTACAGAGGAATTAAGGGACCAAAAAATGTTTTTGTCGCTATGGTCACCAGTATTTCTGAGTAGATAACCACAGGTCTCAGAGCTCATCTTGGCTGCAGAAGTGTAATATCAAGAGTATCTGTCACTGACCCAGAAACTCATGCAAATAAGAAATTGCTATTTATTTTTCCATGCTTTAAAATAGACATCATGTAAACCAGGGACAGGTTATCAAAAAAGAGATAATACGAATTAAATTTAAAAAAAAATATTAAGAATTTGTGTGAAAACTGATGTACTGACCCAAAAGACAGAAAATAATTAGCAAAGAAGCGATTATTTTCTTTTGGAGTACAGGGGCAAGGATTACCGAGGGAGGAAAAGAGATGTGTTAATTATTGCCTCAGAATAATTGGTGGGATAGATATTCCAGACTGAATATTGGACCCTGGTGTCAGTATTTGTTGGAAACTGATAAGGAAAGGACAGAATTGTTATATAAGGTTGCAGTGCAGCTGTGTAGGAGGACTGACCTGCTCTCCCCTTTGGAATGAAAACCAGGACCTTTTGCAGCAAAGGGGAGGGTGACATTAATGAGTATGTAAACATCTCTCCTTTTATAATCTCCTCCTCCCTTTCTCTAACCAATAGTTTCTGTCTTTTTTCCATTGTTTCCTCTCCGACAAAATCTAGTGATAATGGCTGGTACTGCAGCTTGTCTGGCACACCAGGAACTGAGATTTGCTGCTTTGTATTGTTTTGGGTGCTAATACCACTCGTGACCAGTCGTGTTGAGTCTGTCCCTGGGGGCTGGTTTGGTTATTAGCATGAAATCACACTTTTGAGAAGCTGCAGGTTTTGTAAGCTGCCCAGATACTGACAGAGAGTAAGTTCCGCATTTATTACAAATTCTTAAACTGCTGCAGATACTGCTGTTGTTATTCGGTAGCACCTAGAATCTCCAGTTGCAGGCTGTGATCCCACCATGCCTGAGCTTGGACAAAAAGCCTCAGAGCATAAAAATCATAATCTTGAATGTAATGGCGCTTCCAAGATTTGTCTAAGTCAACATGTCATTAGATAATCAGTTGAAAAAGAATTGACTGTCAGTCTGAAGTGATTTAAATATGTTACAAAAGACAAGCGATAAAAGTGGAGCTTGACATGAAATGTAATATGCATGTTTTGGTTTGGTATTTTGAATAGTTCTTAAGAGATGCTTCCCAGACTTCTCCACGAAGAATGGTGTGCTAACCGTGGCAAATCAGACGACATTCAGAGATGGAAGAGGGAAAACAAGAAATGTAACTGATCTCAGGGAAGCTGCAAAGTAGGTGTTACCCTTCATCAGTGCTCGTTTGCTGGCTGCCGAGATTGTGAAATAATTTAGGAATTGAAAAATGATCAGAATCTGTTGTAGCAAATGGCTGAGGGTACCCAGGCAAGACTTGCTGGTAAATGGTCTCTCTGTGCCTGGGCACTTGTGAAGTTCCAGCTCGGAAAAGCGGCACTGTGGTGTGCAGAAACGAGCAGGGAGCCAACAGTGTTAGTCTGATTGTCTCAGACTGACTGTCAGTTTTTAAACTATTCTTGTTGTTTTTCCTAGCAAAAATTAGTATTAAAGAAAGCTAAAGGAAGGTCAAAAAGAAATACTTGTGCTGCAGGACTCCAGCGAGCCAGTAACGGCCTCGGCTGTTCCTGCCTGCGATGGCCTTTCCACTAACGTGGACTGTCCTGGTACTCTGGCATCTCACCTCGTCAGAGTGCCCCTGGTTTTAGCGCATGTCTGAAGGGCAAAAAGCAATGTGCTGGGCTCTGGTGCGTGACAACACCTCCCTTGCGGGTGGACAGCAGGCATCTCCAGTCCTGGTCATCAGCCAGGACGAGGAAACTGCTGCGATAGCCTCGCTTTTCCAGGGGCTGTCAGTCCGCAGCCTCTCTGGAGCACAGGGGTCCTTTTCTTGCCTCTCGACCCCCGGCTACCGCCTTCCAGCACCGGACCGGCACTGCGGACACCTGCGCCTCGTTAGATTCCCTTCTGGCATCTACAGCTACGTTGCCTGTTCTTTGGTTAGAAGATCCTTCATTTCTTCTCAGGAGAACATTAATATGTGCAAGCACTTTGCAGGATAGGGAAACAGTTCCACAAAGTCAACCTTTTGAGCCGTTTTCTGCTTCTCTGCTCTTAGCAGATCTAGAGTCACAACTGTTTGGCTCTTGGTACATCACAGATCGTAATAGTATACACCTTTCTTGTGACATAAAAAGCGATTATACCTGGCGATAGCGAGTACTCATAAAGCTTTTTCAATAAAGCTTTTTCAGGGGCTACGTAGACGTTTTTACACAGGTTTTTTCTTTGGCACAACTGTGATTGATGTTGGCTTGGTTACAGAACTGAGGCTGGAGGATGGTAATATATCACTAGCAAAGATACTTCACATTCTTTCACTGAGCCTATTTGTTGTTTAAATAAATTCTGCTTTTCTGCCCAAATCAACCTTTTCTTTGGTTTGTCTTTTCTCAGTGGCATCAATAATGTCCTGGATGCAAGATCAGTTGGAATGAAAATTTTTGAAGACTATGCCATTTCTTGGTATTGGATTTTAATGTAAGATTTTTGTGGGTATTTTTAATTTTTCCAAATTCAGTTTGGAGCGTGCAGGGAATTGAAGAAATAGATCATGTATTTGTTTATTACCAATCCTACTTTTAAACCCAAGGAACAACTGTAATTTCCTTTCCTCACATGATAATAATGTTGTTACGGCTCTGTTCGTGGGCTAAGGATAGCACAGCATATGTACATAGAGTGTCAGTTTGTCTGGAGTAGCTTTTTAATATCCTACCAGCCAGAAGAACAGGAGGTGCTGTGTTCTGTTGGAGGACCCATCTGCGTGGTAATTCCAAAACTGAAAAATCTTAATTAAGAGACTTTCAAACCAAGTGCAGTTGCTAAGTGTCATTAGTGTATACATAACACACATAATTTCTAAATTCACAGCAGCGATATATCATTAAATCCATTATAATCCATAAATCCAATGCATCAGGCAAAGCAACATAAAGAACAAAAAGTACTGAACAGTATTAACTTCGTCTTGCAATCAATCCTCACTAATCACCAATTAGTAAAAATGCAGCACTGTAACAAAAGAAGTAGCTATTTTGCTGAACAAATATGTAAGTATATGTGCATTCTTAGCTCATTAATATTATTTTTGATGGACCAGGGTGTTGATCAATTTAAACAGCAGCAGAAGTCTTTGCCAGGGGAGATGCTATAACACGCACATATTAAGCATACATTATTCAAACCTGAATGCAAATTCACAACAATACATACATAAAATTTAGGTAACAAACTTCATGTGGAGAATTAGTCAGTTCAGAAACATAAGTTATCAGCACTTAAAGGTGTTCAGTCGCTGGTGAGAGGACCGCTTTCTCATGGTCTGATACTGTGCTCAGTCGTCAGTGGCCAGAAAATCACTGGCATTCAGCAAACTCCGTTCTCTCTAGATCTCGCAGGGAAATCAGGCTTATAGAATCATAGAATTGTCTAGGTTGGAAGAGACCCTTGGGATCATCGAGTCCAACCATCTACCCTCCTCTACAAAGTTCTCCCCTACACCATATCCCCCAACACCATATCTAAACGTCTCTTAAACACATCCAGGGATGGCGACTCAACCACCTCCCTGGGCAGTCTATTCCAGTGCCCGACCACTCTTTCTGTGAGAAATTCTTTCCTAATGTTCAGTCTAAATCTGCCCTGTTGGAGCTTGAAGCCATTCCCTCTGTCATTAATTACCTGTGAGAAGAGACACAGTGCACATTCTTTCAAATTGCTCAGCAGGTAGGCTGGAGAGAGAATTCACCATTTTTTGAACAGAAATTCTGAATACTGGAGCCAGTTTTCACATTTCAAATATGATATTTTTAAGAGAAATTGTTGCTGCTTTCAAAGTAGTTGGATAGGATTTTCTTCACACTTCTCACCAAATGATAGCATACATCAAACCATTTCTGGACAAACATATTTAAGTGCCAGAGTTTGGGTGATGACAATGAAGGCCTGATAGTGAAAGGAAGCTGGATTAAAAATTAAATATGGAATTTCTCTAGTTGTTTTAGCATACCCCAAAAGAACTGCTGCTTGCAAGCCTCAGTTTAGGGGAACCCATCTGTTGAGGACAGTCGTTACCCGGTACTCAGTTTTGGTGTTACTGGGACTCGTGTATATCTAAAGATAACTTTAGATAAAGGTAACTTACTGCTTTCAAGAGTAGAGTTATAAGCTCCAAAACTGCAACTGGTTTTGAGGAATACATTCTGAATTTCAAACAAGCCATTCAGAAAGGGAAAATACGTCATGCTGGGGAGGCTTTAAAGGGCTGGAACGTAAGACCAGCTTACAAAGGTTTAACTAAATAAGCTATGTTCTTTTTCTTGTCCCTCTGCCCATCTGCCTTAGTTTGCCCAAAACATCTGGTTTGATTGTTCATGATCAGGGTGACCCATTTTTACCTTTGGTAACTGGCTAAATAACCTGGGAACGTTCAGAAGAGAAGTTACGGAACACAGGCAAGAAGAGGTTTTAAATTTCTTTGAGTCTTCACTAATACAAAATTCTGATGTAACACCTACTAAAAATTCTGAGATATTAAATATTCTGTGAAGCATCTGAGCTGGATTTTTGTTGGATGGGATTATTATTCACCTTGCTTTAGAAAGCCTTGCTGAGTAAAAAGGCCTTTTTGCAGTTATTTTTCCCTTTCTGACTTGGTTTTGGGGAGTGAAATGAAAACAAATATTTCCTTACCACTGACTTGATAAAGGGAAGACACTCTGTAGATGTCTATCATAGGAGCCCCATTGATAGCTCTCAACAGTTTCTGTTTATGCATCGCAGTGCCCTGATCATTTCTTCTTCTGATGGGTAGAAAGGGTCTCTGGTTTTCCGCCTAAATTTGATTCTTTTTTTGTAGGAAAGCTCCTAGAATGTTACTTTACTAACATCGTTTCTTTGCAAGGAGGGATTTTTAATGGAGGACATAAACCAGCAACCTCCCACACATGGGTATTCCTCCAGTCCAGCTTTCTGTACTGCAGACTGGACCGTGGCCCGGAAACGGCAGTGAGTCGTTCGGCTGGTGCAGACGCGAAAAGGCTTTGTCCCAGTGCCAGTCAGCCTGAGAACCTCGTGTGTGCCAACGCCGCTGGCTCTGCGCTGTGAGATCATCATGTATAAGCCATTTGTTTCCGATAGCAGATAACAGCCAGGAGGATCTGTTTCATAAGGAATATTTTGAAACACATTATTACAAGTCATTCTCTCATGTGAGATGAAGTGACCCTCGTTTGGAGTAAGAGGCGTGCAAGGACGGGAAGATTTTCACGCTTGTTTTCCCTGTGATTCTGTTTCTTGTCTTTCTAGCGGGCTGTTCATTGCGATGATCGTGAGTCTGCTCTTCCTTGTGCTACTGAGGTTCACGGCCGGGGTTCTCTTCTGGATTTTCATCTTCGGTGTGATTGGAATTATAGGCTATGGTGGGTGTAATCTTCCAGCCTCTGAGGCTGTTTTTCCTTATTGCTTAAGTTTGCGCAAGGAAAATCAGTAATTAAATGGTACATTTGGGAGAACTAATGCCTAGTTTTAGACACAGTTAAATGAGAAGGGCATAAATGGCAGCAGAATTTATTAAGAATCCAGCTGTGCTGATACTTAGCACCAGATGTAGTAACCTGAATTACCTACCCACAGTATACTTAGTCTGTGTTCACTTGTACTGGTATTTCTTTTCTATATATGTGATGCTACAATTGATTAGTCTCACAGTAATGCATTTTTGCTTTTTGCTTACCTGACATGCTGAGGACAAAACACTTGGCCTGTAAAACACTTTTTAAAAAAAATTGTCTTTGCAGTCTTCAGAAACACTCATTATATATTGATTGTTTTTTAAAAGGCATCTGGCATTGTTACTGGGAGTATGATCACCTTAAAGGAATACCTGGATCTGACCTCACTGTTTACGACATCGGATTCCAGACAGACTTCAGAGTGTACCTGCAACTGAGGCAAACATGGTTAGCGTTTAGTAAGTGCCTTTTAAACTTGGTATCTGTTAATGGACATTCAGGAGAATCAAACGCTGCCTCACTGCAGCTTCTGCCTTGTTAAATCTCCTCCTCTACATGTGTCGCTCAGAGAAGTAAGCAGAATTCTCCGTCTTTGTATTGTGCAAAGATCTGGGTTTTTTGCGCAGAGATGAGTGTATTTCTACACTGAGACTGAAGAATGCTTGTGGTATTAAATAGCATTCCTCCTCCTGCGTGTTCAGGCTTCGTCATGGGGAATTAGAAGGCAATGACTAAGATAGTCCCGATGAAGTTGCATGAGGAGGGGCATTTTTCTCTCACAATCTGTTTATTCTCCCTCTTTGAGGGCCCCAGAAATGAGATTAATAGCTCCACATCTTTGTAGAACTGTTTACATTCAGGTCACTGAATTTTCTTGGAGGCTGATCTAAGACTGTGGAACAAACCATCGCAAATTTCATCATTTCTGTTTTCAAAAGTGCTTCATTGCCTTCTCTTACAAGGGTAGTGTGTTTAAAACAAAATCCTACTGGAACAAGACAGCCTGCAGCATACGCAGCCCTCCGCAGGGAGGGGGGGTGGGTGGAAGAGAGGACAAAGA
This sequence comes from Vanellus vanellus, assembly GCF_965231255.1. NCBI lineage: Eukaryota > Metazoa > Chordata > Aves > Charadriiformes > Charadriidae > Vanellus > Vanellus vanellus. The sequence continues at coordinate 82,601,980 of NC_138910.1, read as the reverse complement.
CCTGTCAACTCTTCCTTGCAGTGCTGGTACTGCTCTGTTAGAAGGCACACAGCCACGAACCGACGATGACTGGAACATGGCCTAAACCGCTGCCTCTGCCCGCTGGTAGCTAAATGAATAGAGCAGGAGTTTACTGCTTAAATCTCCTTCCTCTGCTCTGTGTCTTCATTTATGTCCATGTTGGATCATTGAGCTCGTGAGCCATCTTCTACATATTGTTGAGGCAGAGCTTTTCAGTATGCTGTCCCTAGAGAATATTAGGACTTTATTATGTTTTTTAATGTAAATCTCCCAGCTCTTGCCCTGCCTGATTCCTGGCAGCCAATGCACAGTTTGTCTAGAGGTCAGCATCATTTTCAGATGAGTAAATTGAGGTGCTCAGGAATTAAATTTCTGTTCCAAAGTCACCCAGAAAAGCAGTTAAATATCCTTGAAGAAAATGTAGGTCCTCTTAGTCCTAGTCTAGAACACATCACGTACTGACATTGGTTTCCTTTTTCACAATGTTTGGGACAAGCTACATCAAGTTAACAGAGCTGAACTGGAATGATGCCAACTTTAAAGAAACCTGATTATGTCTTTCTTCATGGGGAACCGTATCAAAAACGGGTGCTGAAACGCACGTAACAAAAACTTTGTTCTGAGCAAAGTCAGTGGCTCTGAGCCTCACGGCGGTCACTTGCCACCTGCAGTTGTGCTGGGCAGGGGTACTGATAACACTTGGGGTCGCAGTTTAGCATCGTCTGCGGCTCTCTGGGTCTGGGTTCTGAGACTCTGTCTAAGCTGTGGGACCTGAAGCCAGTTCCATGTCCCTTTGCAAACCCCCAGACGCACCAAGGCTTAGAGACACTATCCCTTCTGTCTTCCTCTCCCTCCACAGAGCTTCTTGGTTCCAGCTGGAGGAGACAGGTCCTGCTGTGCGCAGCCATCCACAGCTGCTGGGCTGGTTGAAAAGCTGTCTGACGCTCTGGAGCACCTAGAATTAATGGCTTTGTCTCAGAGCCAGAGGAGATGTGCTTTAGGCATTAAAGGCTCTGTTTTCTCTAGATGAAGTCCAGGGAATTTTTTTACTTTCTCCTCCAGAAGTAGGTTTTGAGCTGACACAAATAGAAATCAGACTGAAGCGGACTCTTTAAAGCAGATCTGGGTTATGGTTCAAACACTGCTCATAACTGAGAGAGGAGATGTTCTGGGACATGGTGCTCTCAGCTTTCTGAGCACCATGCTGAGACCTGTGATTCCAGCAGCACAACTGGAAGGTGAAAATAATTTGTCCCAAACTGTCCTACTGTAGCCTCTTTTTTTAACCTCAAATGAGGTGAAAGGAGCTCATGCCAGGTTAATACTCAAACAAACCTATTGACTTAAGTACACCTAAATGTTAGAATAATATATGTCAGAAAAATGCACTCTTTATTATAAAGTTGACTCTTCACCTCCTTTTTAATTATTTTATTGTCTCTAACTACTACAAATTAGCAGCATTAGAGTATAAACATGCAAAATGCTTATTTATGGAAAGTAGAATTTGTTACGGGTGAACTGTGTCAAAGGCCAAATATTACAGTCACATTTAAATAAATTATTATCTTTGTCCGAGAATGGTATGTTCCATTTTTCTTCTAAAATTATAAATGCTAATGTCAGGGTCCTACACATTCAGACTAACTCTCTGCATGTAGAACTTCTCTACACTGGAACTTAGAAAACTATGAAATGGGATTGAGGATTTGCAGGTGCTGTGAGAGAGAGAACTGCTCTAGCAGGGAATTTTATGGAGTTCATGAACAATAATGTAAAATAGAAGGAAAAAACCCCAATTTACAGAGGCAGCAGATTGGTTTGTTTCTTGATAAATCTAACTGGGTTTGTTTGTTTGTTTGTTTTCAGTGATAATGCTTTGTGTTGTTGAGGTCATAATCATACTCATGCTGATCTTCCTAAGGAATCGGATCCGGATTGCTATTGCACTGTTGAAGGAAGGTAGTAGGTATGCTTGTTTGATTTCAATATATTTTGAATTTTATTAAGTGATCTCTAGGGTACACTCTTCTTGAGCTTCATCTTGCACTACCAAGGGCAGAAAGTTGGGGGTTAAAGTACAGCTCTGGTTTTGCTGAGCCAGACGGGTAGTGTAAGGAATGGCAGTTCTCTCCTAATGAGGTTGTGCTTATAAGAGCTTTATAGCAGTAAGACTTTTCTTGTCTCTTGTCCCCCTGCCTTAAGAGCACATACACTGTCAGTGGTACCGCGTATCCTCAGCACGAGGAGATGTATCAGCAGACGTGAGGTGTGGTACGCTGTTAGCAGGAGCCTGGGGCAATAGCTGCCAGCTTTGCTCTGTCACTGCGTTGTCTCCAGAGCGATGTACGAGTGGGAGAGGACTGGTGGTGTCTTGGCTGTGGCTTTTATTTAGGAGAGACTAGATTCTTCTGTCTCCAATCCAACTTTTGTGTGGACAGACAGAGAGAAAAGGAGACTTCTGTGACCAGACATTGTAACCAGGGGCTGTCCAAGAGACTTCTTTTCAGCCCTGAGTAACGAAGAAGGCAGAGCAGGTTATGAGGGTTGAAGGCATCGGACACCCCTTCGTTTTGTGTTCCCTGAAATCTGCATAGACTTTTTCACAGCCGCTCCTGTTTTACACAATGCTAACACTTAGTTCTTGTTTTAAAAAATGGGAATATGACAAAGGAGAACACCATTCCTTTGATTTCATTGCAAATAGGTGAAGATCTTACAGGCTTTGGAAGTCGAGCTCTGTGGTTGGAGCACGGAGGGTTAGCTTGGAGTTCATCTGTGTGCACTTGCTTGTAGTTTGCTGCCCTCTCCGTTGAGGTTGGGTTCTCAGGAATCAGGATTTGGGATTTTTGTAATGGGATTAAGAAATATTGAAGTTCTGCCTTCAGCCAGGTACCTGTTTCCTGTCCTATGCTACTGTGCAATTAAAGCATAGCAATTAATTTTGGCAGCACTGAATTATACTCTAATTCCTGTTCATTAAAGTCCAGGAGCACTTTAAACACTCTGCAACACTTCTGCTCACCACCTTGACAGGTAGGAGGATTTCAGAAAGTTCATAAACTTCCTGCTGAGAAGTAATACCATTCTGTAGTTTTTCAGCAGCGTGGAAAGGTCACTTGAGGGTGATGTTTTCACTCTCGGGCGTAATGCACAGGGTGAAGCACTATGTAATTACTGTAAACCTGACAGACCGTGCCCTGTATTCAGGAAGATGAAACTAAGCTGCTAATCACTGGAAATCAAATTACCTTTTTCAATACCTTTTAACTGCTCTTTCAAAAATACTACAGTTATAATGCTAATAATTGCCTTGCAATCCATAGTTAGAAACAATTAACAGTTGTTACTCAGTTTGTTGGAGTAACGTCCGTGTCCTTTGTGGTGACAAAGGCCTCCATTGACTGCTGCACACTGCTCACCTGTGTGACCATTTCTCAGGCAGCGAATGGCGGTGTCCTCTTGTGAGGCTCTCGCAGGACTTTCACGTCTTTGGACTCGGGCAGAAACTGGCGGGTTGCTCTTGTCCTCTTGGCTGCGCAGGACGGTTCCCTTGCATTCCCCCCAGCATTCACTAGTTTAGCAGCAGGAACCGAGTACATTTCTCCTTTTACATTCTGGAAACTGCCTCCTATGAAAAAAATAGTATCAGAAGCGCCACGAGTCATAGGAGAAATACTATAAGAAATAGAGGTTTGTGATAAGCTTACGTGGTCACTGGAAAGACAATTTAGAGTAACGAGAACCAACCTGTGATCCTCAGTGAACGGAACACACGCTCTCTCAAATCGCGCCCAGTGGGATTCCCAGCTGGCGGTGGTCGCCTCTGCGAGAGCCGCGGCCAGTTGCCCCGAGGGGCTGTGTCTGCTCCCCGCCCTACCCAGTGGCGTCCCGGCAGAGGGGGACCGGCATGCTTGAGCCCCGGCTCACTAGTCGCATTCTAGACACAAGAAGTATTAGTAGAACGTCAGCCCCTAAAACATCAGCCGTGATGTTAAAAGGAGCTCTCTAAGCTGTCAGCTTGACAGGCCATTATTCCCCCCGCCGGCCGGCAGCCGAGGGCCAGCGCCACGCATTTATGGCACCTGCAAGGAAAGTCACATAGACACAGGGGGTGTTAGCACGTCTTGGCGTTACAGAGACAAGTGAACGTCCCTGCCCCAGAACAGTTATAACTTAAAGCAGGAAAGGGGCTGGGAACAGAGTCCCCAGATACAAATTAGCTCGAGGGGATTTCAGGCGTGCAGGAGCTGAAGGAAGAGCGCAGGAGTGGGGCAGTGGGACAGGGAAAGGAAGGGCAATGTCTGCAGCAGTCAGCGAGGAGATGGGATTGAAACGGGTTTGTGACACAGAAAGAGCCGCATCTGTGGAGCAGTAATGGAGGAGGAGAAAGAAGAAGACAGGCTTGAACGTGGCAAATTGATAAAGTTGACCGTAGTGCTGCCAATGAAAGTGGAGTGGTAGAAAAGTGACAAAGTGAAGATGTGAAGACATTTGAAGAAAGAACTTGCAGTGTTCTGAGATCCCAGCACTAGGTTATGCCACCACTGTCAACAGGTACCTCAAAGTAAAGAGGATGGTGCTAGAAGAGGAATGATAAAAGGCTTGTTTCTTAAATTGTTGTAGCTTACTGATACGTTTTGTTTCTTCCACAGGGCTATTGGCTATATCATGTCTACATTGTTCTACCCAATCGTCACCTTCATACTCATCGCAATTTGCATTTCCTACTGGGCTGTGACAGCTGTGTATCCTCCTGCCTGTGCGCCTCTCGGGAGGAACAGTCTTCTGGTTTGCGAGACCAGATAATTCTCTGCTGTTTCACCTCAGCCAAACCAGCGTTAAGAGGGCTCTTCGGTCACTCAGCACTCACTGCACTGATGCACTCTTTGTTGCTGCACATTTGCATGTGATGTACAAATCGGACAGTGAATTTTATTTCTTTAAAAAAAAATGGACTGAAATTCATGCCAAGGCAGGGGGATCATGCGAAGCCTTGTGTACTACATAAGGTTGGCTTGAAGGGGTGAAAAAGGGCCCTTGGCAAACAGTGAATATGGCCTTTAATGTCCCATGTGCACTACAGGGCTGGTGGCAATGGTCTCTTAGCTGGGGGTGGGCTCCAGGTGTGTTTGGTTCAGAAAAGTGTAGGGAAGGAGTGGGAGAACATACAGTGCACTGAGTCCTCTCCAAATGGCGTAACACCGACACTGTCTGTTCCTGGCACAGCGACGGTTTGGCAAGGTATCAACAAGGGGAAAATTGGTTTTTGAAAACAAATTGTGCTCTCACATGCAAAGAGGGTCAGTTATTGCTGTTTAGGACAATGTTAGTTCACCTTTATGCTCTGTGTCTACTTCCACCAAAATGTGAACTGTCAGAGAACGGGGTAATCTGCTGTGTCACGGGTAGATGTGCAGGAGAGACTGAGCCAACTTCCAAGGTTATTCCCCTTGCCCGTTCTGATCAGGGGTTGTTGCAGCTCCGGGGTGGAGTTTACCTCCATTCTTTGAGTAACGAGAGTATTCAGCCTTGTCTGTCAACCCTTCATGGACATCACTGCATAGCCAGAACAGGTTTTCTGTTGTCTGCACAAGTTCTCTAGAGCTGGTGGTTACCCGCTGCAGAATCCTAAGTTGCTCAAAGCCTACAGTTCTGTGATTCCTCCTTAAAATATTTCATTCAGTTTTCTGGCTACATCAGGAGAACCTGTGTATAAAGTAATGGCGAATCAAACACTGTGCAAGTACGCAAACCTGACTTGTGACCCAGAGGTAAGTATGACCATGGTTACCTGTAGTGAGAGCTAGTCTAATTGCATTTCTTGATCACCATTGAATGAAATGCTAGTAGAAAATGGGCGTCTTTTACGTAATGATTCCCTATGTTAAATCTGAAAATAGTACATAGTGTTCAGATGACACTGCTTTGTTCAAAGCAGTTTACAGACATAAACAAATTTTTCTGCTCAACTGTCCTGTGAGGTGGGTAAATATTAACCATTTTAATTTACAGGGTGAGAAGGGAAGAGACAGGAATACAGGTTTATTTGGAAAGGTGTTCTTTAATTCACGAGGATTCTGTTTTGTGGTCCTCAAAAAGCAATGGAAGACTTTGAAAGCTGTGCCTCAAACTTGCCCTAGGACCAGTCGTGTTTTGAAGCAGAGGTTTACCTAAATATTTGGGTTCTTTTGGCACAGCAATGACCTTTATGAAGATCCAAAAATATTTGTCTTTTTTTTGTTTGTTTTCTCTTCAGTCAAATCAGTCAAATGTTTTGACTTGACTGTGGGGTTAAATTTAAGTATTTTTTTAAAACTAGAAATATTTATCAAATGTTATATCAGGGTTATTTTCAGGTGTTTAAATTTCAATGTACTGCTGTGGTTGTGTATATCCCAAACAATTCCCCCCCCCCCCCCCCCCCGCTGATGACTGAACGCTAAGAAAGAAAGGGATTAGAAATTGACTGGTTTTATTGCATGCCTAAACTGAGCAAATACATAAAATGAACAATTGAAATAGGGAAGAGTAATTCAATGTAAAGACTACTCCCGTTTTAATACTCTGAGATAGGTAAGGGGAATTGTGACCACGTCCACAGCTTGTATAAAATGGCATAGCTCAGCTGATTTCAGTTCAGTGGTGGTGGTTTACCCAAATTGCAGATTTGGCCTCTGGTTTTCAAGTAAATATTTATTTATTTATTTATTTATTTATTATGTAAGCAGGTTTTCTTTAATGAAACTGAAGTGTTCATGTACGTTAAAAGTAGACTTATGAAATTCAAATTCCATTTATGTAGGTTTCCGGCGTGTGGTGAAGAGCCCTGTTTGCTAACTGAATAGCTTAAATTTAGGCACCGTCATAAGACATTAATATGAATCCTCAAATATGTAAGCAGGTTACATAGCATTGGAGTGCAGTGTTGAATGAGGTCACGAAGCATCAAGCAGAATTATGTTATTTGTATTAAGCTGTGAAACTTCAGAGGCTGTGTATGCAGAATTCATTGCTTATCATTGTGTTTGTTTTTCTTTGTATACAGACTTTTAACACAACCAACGTGACCAAACTGTGCCCAGGTGCTCAGTGTACTTTTGCTTTTTATGGAGGAGAAAGCCTGTACCACAAATACATCTTCATCTTCCAGTTAGCCAACGCCTTTGTCTTTCTGTGGCTGGTGAACTTTGCGATCGCTCTGGGTCAGTGTACCCTCGCTGGTGCCTTTGCCTCTTACTACTGGGCCTCTCGAAAACCGGCGGATATTCCACTGTGGCCGCTCTTCTCTTCCTTTGGACGAGCAATACGGTAAGCCTGGGGCGCTGGATGAGAGCCTTGTCGTGTACCCAACAAAGGCTCTTTGTACATCCAGGGACGCCAGACCTTGAGTGTCAAATGAGAGTGATTAGTCAGCGCTGTGGTTTAACCCCGGCCGTCAGCCAAGACCCCTCCCGCCGCTCGCTCGCTCCCCAGCCGTGGGGTTGGGAGAGAACCAGGAGGGTGACACTGCGGAAACGCGTGGGCTGAGAGGAAGACCACTGAGATGAAGGGTAAAGCACAGCTGTGTGCATGAGCAAAGCCGAACAAGGAATTCCTCCCCTGCGGCCCACGGCAGGCGGGTGTTCAGCCATCCCCAGGACCGCCGGGCTCCCATGCCTGACGGTGACTTGGGCAGACAAACACCGTCACTCCGAGCGTCCCTCCGTGCTCCTTTTTCTCCCCACTTTTATTGCTGCGTCACGTGGTGTGGGACATCGCTTTGGTCAGTTGGGGTCAGCCGTGTCCCTCCCAGCTCCTTGTGCCCCGCAGCCCATCGCTGGTGGGGTGGGGTGAGCAGCAGAGAAGGCCTCGGCACTGCTCAGCAATAGCTACAACATCCGCCTGTTACCAACGCTGTTTTCATCACAATCCAAAACATGGCACCCTACAAGCTACTGTGAGGAAAATTAACTCTATTCCATCAAAAACCAGTACAATCAGGGAAATGTGGTTGGTAGGGGGAGGCTGAATCCTGCAGCCCAGGAGCGGCAAGGCTGCTGCAGCCCCGTGCCCCCAGGTCCAGCCAAAGCTGAGCAGGTATTCCCAGCAGGTGCACGTACCCAAATACGCGTATACAACACGTACGTACACAGCTGGTCAGACATCGACAGGCAGACAGACACAGCGCTCACACCAACACCAATGGCACCAATGGCTTCATCCCATTCCTCTCTCTGGCAGATCAGGATGAAGATCCATTAGGATGGGTAATTCCCACGAATGGACCTTCCTCCAGTTACAATTTTATTTGTATATATACACACACGTGCGCATACATATATAGTTGTACATACACACATATGATCAGCTTAACAGTCACGTGTTTTGTTTCAGCTACCATACAGGTTCGCTGGCATTTGGAGCCTTAATTCTTGCCATTGTCCAGCTTATTAGAGTAATACTGGAGTACTTGGATCACAAACTGAAAGGTGAGATTTATGAATCCGCTCTAGGTTATTGAGACCTCCTTACTTACTGGTAAGCTAATTCCTTGCTTTCCCAAGATGTTTTTTTGGCAATGAGGAGAGCTTAATTCTGCATTACTTTTAGCAATCATAGTCCCATTTGAAGCTGGTGAATTTGTGCTGATTTACTCAAATTGAGTCTGTGTCCTTGGGAACTTAATGCAAAGTTCATGCGGGATGTGGATCTGATCTACTTGAAAGCTCGTTAGCTAAATTTGGTTGAGAAAGAGAGTCCATACCTAGAAGAAAAAAAATAATGTTTCTGCTTTTGTCACAGTTTAAGATTTTGTTTTGAATAGCTTTCTCTGTTCTGAAGATTGTTCATGACTTCTACGTATGATGCCCTCTCTCCCTTTTTTCAGGTACACAGAACTCCTTCACTAGATTTCTGCTCTGCTGCCTCAAATGCTGTTTCTGGTGTTTGGAAAAATTCTTAAAATTTATAAACAGAAATGCCTACATCATGGTATGTGCTGCCTCTGCATGTGGTCTCCCCTATCTGGGACGCTAAGATACCCTAGCCACTGCTAGTGGGTCAGCCGCCAGCAGTGATAGAATCTGCTGAATAAATAGTGGGATTTATGGGAGTTTTCAGGAAATGCATGTGGTCCTACCATTAAAAAGTAAGATCTTTTTTTTTCTTCTTCTAAACTCAACCTCTTTTCATGCCTGTCCTTGTCCGTCCCCCTCACCGCCCAAAGTAGGTGGGAAGGGATGGCATAACTGGTTCACTCCCCCTCTGACTCAGCAATTGAAATCCTGATTTCAGCAGGAATGTTAGCTTGGTTCATATTGCATGTTGGTGACACTTCTGTTTGGAGGTCAGAAGGCACATGGTATCTGCTTCCTCCTGGAAGCTAAAAGCACAAATTCTACTAGCAGCAGCAGTGGTATTATTTAAAATAACCCTTCTTAGCTTCTGGAAGAGAAAGTCCAGATTTTCACTGAAATACACGGATTTCAGTCTAGGATGTTCTGACCTGAAGAAATTCCAGTGATTGAATGGTACAGTCAGGGACCAACAGGCGGCTGTTACGGGTCTGTTATAACGCATGTTCATGCAATTGATGTTTCCAGTCAATGCCATCTTGAAGTGTTCTGTTTGACTGTCTTGTTTACAGCTGGTGAACTGACGGCACTAAGAGCTGTTCTAGTATAACTTACCCTCGTGGTCACTATTCCAGGGAGAAGGAATGGTTTTGTTCCTGAATAACTTTAGCTGCTTTACTTTATGCTGGTGTAAATCCAATGACTTTGATGCTGGTGTTGTTGATTTATTCCTAAGTGAGAGCAGCGTCAGGTCCAAGGAGATACCTACAGGGGTCACCTCACTTCTGCTCTTCAAGTGCCCGCTCCTTGCCACTGACGATAAATCTAGCGTAGGCAGTTAGCACAGCAAGAAGGGCCCCTGAGCAAGTACCTTCTTTGCTCGACTTGGCAAACTGAGCACTGAGTCCCCTGCCTGCAGGATCACCAGGGGTGGCATGCTCTTCCCCAGGGGAGCTGAAGGGGCAGGACGGGTCATACTCTGTCCCTGCCTGGTGGGAAGCGTTGAGAGGTAGCAGGTGACTGGGGGAAGTGCTTTCTGTGCCTCTGAGAGAACTATGCCTTACACGCAGTAAGATTCTGGCATACAAGGAGGTATCCTAATTATTTAAAATACTTAACAGCTACTATTATTTTGCAGATTGCCATATATGGTAAAAACTTCTGCACCTCGGCAAAGGAAGCATTCTTTTTGCTCATGCGGAATGTGGTGAGGTAAGGGGCCATCTCCCAGCCCTTGGAAATGTCCGGGTTCCCTGCTATTGCACTCTGAAGACACAGTTCTGTCCTCTCCCATGTCTCCTCCAAATATTGCTGTAAGCTGCTCCTGTCCTCGGATGTGGCCGCAGGTGTAACAGTTCGTGTGTAACAGCAGGCTGTCCAGCGCAGTAACCTACGCAAAGGTGGAATCATCTAACAGTTTTGTTGTGGTTGCTCTTTTAAATCCATAAACACCTGGCAGATTGTAGTAGTGCCTCCGAGGAACCCATGGGCTCCCTGAGAGGAGCTCTGCGGGTGTACAGCAGTGGGGTGCTCGGCGTCTGCCGTATGTGTGTTTCTTGAGCTTTGGTCCACCCACTGTCTGTGGGCAGGAAAGCACAAAGACCCAATTCTTCAAGTCCATCCAGAAAGCTTATGGGGTGTCAGAGAATGGCAGTAAAGAAGAGAGTACTTCGCTTTCAAAACCAGTGTCTCTAACATAGCCAGATCTCCCCTGGTGCTGGGAACTCCCCTGGCCCTTTTCCCCACTGCCAAGGCTGCTGCCAAGCTCCTCGTTTGCATCAGCACTTTCCTCCGTGGCTCCTGGCTCTTCTGTCCTACTGTGAGATCAGACAATAACGGGAGAATAACCCCCGAGCAGCCCGTGTTGATGCAACCGCAGACAGTCATTGCCAAGCAAGAGGCACACTACAGCTGGTTGGGTGGTTTAAATTATCAAGTGAAGGACTGGGAGGAGGAGAGGGACGGAGGGGAAGGCTGAGAGACAGGAAAATGGAAGCGATGCTTAAAGAGGAGGAAAGGGTCAGAGCTGGGAGAATGGAGCGCGGTCTCTCTGCTGCGCTGCGTTAATATCGGTGCAGTGATGGCCACACCGCGTAGTGCCTGTGCGGCGGGAAAGGGAAGCTGCCTCCGCGTCCCTTCGGAACATCGCCTCACTGCCCTCTGTGCTTTTGCTCTTCATCAGTAAGAGCAATAGCTGAAAGCCAGGCATATAATTCTATTGTTTCAAATGGAGATTTTTTTATCCTGTGTATTTTGCTAATTCTGAATTCTGACAGGTTAATAATTATTTGTTCTCTTTAATATTTCTTAACGTTTATCTTCCGTGGTAGTCAGTGCTGTCTGTTACCATATCCATAGCTTTCAGCACTGTCAAGAGGCTGAAGATATATAAAGCTCGTTTTCCATCCCATTATTTCTTCCTCCCAGCCCTTTCTGATAAGACAGGCTGGCAGGATTTTGAGCAGAAACTCCCAGCTCTTGCTTTCAACGAGGCCTGCAGATTTATTGTCAATTTTTCTATCTGCCTTCATTTGTTCACCTGTGATTATCGCCCTGCTTTGAGGCCTTCTGCCTTCCACGTTGTACCGTCATATCTTAAAATAGTAGATTTGGCATGTTTTGGGGTCATGAAACGTGGCCAGGTAGGTCCAAGTGAGAAGGAGACCTACCAGCAACCTACACAAGCATTGCTTTTTGGTTTGGTGTGTGCTTTGCCTCTCCTGGGCTGGCTTACCCGTGACCCTGGTAGAAAGGCTGAAATAAAAATATTTTGATGTTTGGGGGGGTTTTGTTTTGTTTTTGTTTAACCAGCAAGAGCAACAAACAGTCTCCAAGTGCTGTGGCAGCACTGCTGCGTAAGGTCTAACCCAAGGAGAGGCTCAGTGCCTTTTTGCCTCCTGGGATGAGGCTGTGACAAAGCCCCTCTGTGTCGCGTTCCTGCTGTTATCGTCAGCCCCTGAACCCAGCAGGGGACAGCTTCTTGCTCAGGTTTTGTCAACCACCCATAGATTTAAGGAGAAAGAATACAAATGTCTGGTTTTTGATGATTATGTATGATTTGTTCTTTGCTGAACAGAGTTGCCGTTCTGGACAAAGTTACAGACTTTCTTTTATTCCTGGGGAAGATTCTCGTTGCCGGTGGTGTAGGTAAGCCAACCGATTTTTTCCAAATGGTATGTTCTGCTTTCTGGTACCTACACGTACGCCTGCCGTATTCGTGTATGCTTAGTTAGTGGCTGGACGTTCTTACTGGTCTCGCTGTTTGGGGAGCTGTTGCTGGGTTTCTAGGATTTGCAAGATTGAACTAAAATATGTATTATTTTTTCCCCTTCCCCCCCGGTGTGTTGTTGACGGCATCTTCTCCATAATTGCGTTTACTGCTCTTGCGTGTGGTGCTGGCGCAAGGACTTGTGCAGCCAAAGCATCACAGCTGTATCAAACCGAATTCACACCCAATGAGGCAGCCGCAGTCGGTTCTCCGTCCGTAAGAACTGAACAGAATTGCCAGTGAGATTCACCCGGTAGCGCAGCAGGCGTGCCGGAGGGGTGGCACGGGTCGGCGGGACATGGGCCTGAAGCTCTGCTCTCTTCAAGCCCATTATGGCTATAAGCTATAGTAAAAGAAATAGAATATTTCTAATATAATTGTGGGGCTTTCTTAGTTATCAGAAAAGTGATATTTATGAAAGTTTCATAAATTCAAGTTTGCAGTATTCCCTTATGGTTTTCTAAATTGTCACAGCAGTTTGAAACATTATTTTACAAATAACTGTATTTTGTATTCTGTATATTTTAAAATATTACTAGCAAAAGTTGAAAATTGGTACCAAGAACAGATCTAAAATATTTTATCCTTACTGTAGAATGACTCTCAAACTGGGGTAGCAAATTTGATCTGAGACATTCCCTGAAATGTAAGCCATGAAATACTGAAATTAATGTCTTGGTCCTCCTCTTTGAGAATAAATTCTTTGGGTAATTTCTGTTGTGGATGCATCGGTCTGTTCTAAACTTATTGTCGTGCTTATCACTAGCACCGCCGTTTCTCCTTTTATTCTGAAATAGTTAAGTATTTCTTCAGGCAGTAACATTTAAAGCAGCAGCATTTTTCTCTCTTTTTTTATTTTAGAAAAGAGCCCCCCAGTGGTCTTTCCTATCCCACGCCACTGTCTTGTTTGTCATTATTTATTTATTTTGCTATTAAATCCAGTAGAATGATGAAACAAAACAATTCATTAAAGTCTTTTTGGGCCCATGAATATCTTTATGGTAACTGATTTATTTACATATCTCTTCTGTCAGAATACAGATCCAGCAGATAATTAGTATTGAGGGATTTACTGTTTGCAAACTCTTATTTAAACCAGCCTGGGATCTGTTGTCTGTTTGTTTTGTCTCATCCCTTCTTCAGGTGTTAGGAAACCGGAGTCAGCACAGGAGTCGCTAATCTGCTGTGCTTCTTGCAGGTGTTCTTGCGTTCTTTTTCTTCACGCAGAGGATACCAGTCTTTGCGCAGGAGGCCCCAACGTTAAATTACTACTGGGTGCCGCTGTTGGTAAGGCAACCATCTCGTCCGCAGAACACTGGGGGCAGTCTGAGGTGCTCAGGCTACTGGGGACACGGTCTGGTAACGGCTCCTGTCACCCTCTCAGTGCCGTGCTGTCCGCTGGGGTGAGGACTCTCCTCCTCTGGGTCCTTCAGGCAGAAGCGGCACTACAGTGACTCCGCACCTTCAGAAAAATTAGCTTTGCTCAGAGTTCCCCGGCAGCGAAGGCTGGTGCTGAGGCACCGGTGACAGCGCGGCTTCTAACGGAAGCGACTTGTGGTGTGTCTCTGCCTCCTTGTGTGGCCCCCCTGCACTCCGGAACATCTGCAGGATGAGTAGTTCTTTAGAGTAATCTTGAAGGAGTTCAGAATATTCTTGGCACGTATTCTCTTTGGGAGTTGACGTGGCTCCAGTTTGGCAGCTGGAGAACGAGCGGCTACTGCATGTGAGGACACAGTGTCGTGAACCTGTGGTGCCTTTCCACAGCAGTGGTCACCTTTGGTAGAGTTACAGAGCTGCCACTAAATCCTCCAAATTTGCTTCGCAGACTAGGCTTCTGACTGGTGGTAACGCTGCCGTATTGGTGCCAAACTAAATTTGGGGTTTTATTTTGTTGTTTTTTTTTTTTTGTAGACGGTCATTATTGGCTCCTACCTGGTTGCACATGGGTTCTTCAGCGTCTATGCAATGTGTGTCGACACGCTTTTCCTCTGCTTTTGTAAGTACTGCGTTTTCTTTCACTAATACCTATGAGTCGCGGGAAGAGGAGTGGAAAACCACCGTACCTATCCCTTACGGAATTCTGGTGATGTGCTAGCAGACCGTGTGAAAAACAAACTGCTGCTGCTTTTCAGACCGGCTCCTTGGTGCATTCTTCAGTGCAGAAGCGTTTTAGTATTCCAATTTAGTTAGTTTCAGTGGTGGAAGGTAGCTGTATGGCTCACGGGGGTACCTGGCTTCTGTTTTTCAGATGTTCCTTAATTTTCATTAACTGTTTTCTTCTGGGTTCTTTGTAAAGAGCTGTGTACAGCAATGATTCACTCAAACCTCTTGTTAGTAGCGAAGTTGTTATTTGGTATATAGTTGGTCCTTTGTTTTCAACTCAGCAGGCCTGAACAAAGTGCTATGCTGAATTACCCTCACATTTGTGGAAAATACCATCTAAAAAACTATCTGTCCCCTGGAGCCCCCGACGGCAAGCCATCACGGGCACTCTCAAGGGGACTGCTGCTCAGTGTGTCTGGCCAGGGAATACGGAAATCACAAAAGAAAATTGATGGTCTCAAATTAGGACAAGATTATAAGAAGACGATGTACTTATTACAAAGTACATTCCATTTGCTAGATTTACTGAATTAAAGAAATAAAGGTACACTTTTTCTGTAATGAAAGTTATTCTGGCAGGTTTGAGTAGAAGTTACACGGCAGTGATTGAGCTTGGGAATTCAGGGGAGTACTGAAGTAGTCGTAGTCTTCATCCGTCACGTGCGCAGTGGATCACTGAGGCAAAACAAACACGGTGATACTGATTCGCCTCTTGCAATAGCATAAATTCTTTCTTTCCTTTAAACACTCGCCTTCTTATCCCTGCTTCCTGGGGAACTGAGGTTAGCAGTGATTCTGGAAACACTGCGTTGACAAAGAATCGCAGGGACAAAATCAGTCAGAAAACTGAAAATTGATGTCTGGTTGAGAGCTGTTTCTCTCGAGTTACGGCCTTTGGTTCTAGACAGACGTGATCACAGGCAGACATAGCACTGAAAACACTCCGAGAAATAAGCTAAACCGTAACTAAATAGGTGACTACTGTTATTTAGAATGAAATGGAAATTGATCAAACTAATAAAATTTAGAAAGTTTGTTGGTGCACTCAAAAATTAATGAATTTTCTCGTTAATTTATTCCAAAACCGCATGGCAAGCGCTGCCGTGGAGGTTCGCTTCCTCTGACCCCTTTGGCCATTCCTCTCGACGAGCACTCAGGCGTTGGCTCTGCAGACACGGCGGTCTGCCCGGGCAGGGGGGCAGCGGCAGTGACGGTGCGTCGCTGCACACTCCCTCCAGCTCGTCCTGCGGCGTCAGACTGGTCACGGCTCTGAGACTCCCGCACGGCGTGAACGCTGGGCTGGACCCAGACTGGTCATTTAGTCATGACCTTCTGTAGGGAGAAAAGCGATACCTCTGCCTCGTTATTTTGAGTTCATTCTGTTTTGCTTCCCCTGCTTCCATTCAGTACTGGACAGGAGGGGATTATATAGAATATTGTGCGCTTGTGGCATCAGGTTTTCAAAAGATCTGTATCTTAGGCAGTGAAGAAGGGTCCAGTCTTAAAAAGTGCTTAAATCCACAGCTCTCTGGCACAAATTGTCTAGAGGAAGTAGCCAAAATGCCAGCCTTTTGGTGGAGACATGAGTGTTTCTGAAAAACTCCACCCATGTTGTCAAACCAAAGAACTGGAGAATAAAAGGGCTCTATTGCTGTCATTTAAAAATGGCTGGAGGTTTGTCTCTCTGCTGCGTGTGAAACCTCTCCTGGTTTGAGAAAACAGAAATTTTATTGTGTCCTTCATCAACTTAACAATACAGCTAAATTGCCTTGATTGAGATTTTTTTTTTAACGTTGGGTCTTTTGCTCTCCTTTCTTCATTTCTGGCTGTGTGCGTGTGTGTATGTGCTGCTGTTTGCTCTTTCGGCTGCTTTTGCTGTGTAAATTCAGGTGAAGACCTGGAAAGAAACGACGGATCTACAGCAAAACCCTACTTCATGTCAGCCAGCCTTCACCGGATTCTGGGGAAGAAGGAGCTAAGCCCTAAGAAGGCACTGGGATAACATACACTAAACCTCAACGTTGAAACAGTGTCACTTTTAAGCAAAACGTGTACAAAGTAGGCAAAAGTAAAAACTGTAAATGATGCTTCTGGTTAATGGGTGATTCTTTTTTCCTTTTGCTTATATCTAAAAAAATGAGCAACATTGGTAACATTTAACTAGTTTAAATGCTTAAACGAAGAGCTGTGAAAACAAGGCCACGTTTTAGTTTATAGAGTGCCTATGAAAAGGAAAATGTAAATTTGAAGCTTTTTTAAGTCTATAATGATGTTTTAATAACTTTTGTAACACAAGTTGCTGCCTTAGGTGACAGCAGTTTTGATAATGTTTCTTTTTATAAATGTATATTTGTAAAAGAAATTCAGGCGATTTTTTGAAAGCACTAACATATAACCTAATTAGCCATAAAAAGATAGTTTGAGACTCTCTAGTTAACCCGGAGATGGTACTAAATTTGTAAATATGGTGCTATGATTGTATTTTTTGTACAAGCTGGTTCACAGCTATTTAAACTGTGATTATACATGCATTAATGATTCCCTACACTGAAAAATGTAGTGATATTTTAATCACACCCACAACTGCGTCTTTTAAGGAGCGATGGTACCCTGCAGGTGCCAAAGGCGGCGGTCGGAGAAGACGGTAGTCGATGCTGCTTAAAGTGACGTTTTCTGTGAGTTGTGCTTAAAAGATGATATGACTGAGAGAAGGTCCCACTGCACTTGAAGTGATTTGTGGTTCACACAAATGAGGTTTCATCTGGTACAAGATGGTGAATGTATCGTTTTTAGCTGATGTCTAAGTGAGATGCACTTGTGTTAATATCCCCCTGTCTCTAACGAGTCTCTGGCTGTGTTCTGCGTTACGAGGAAGTTGAGCTTCGTTGAAAGGAAAACCAAATGCAGTCTTTTTTTCCTTGGAAGAAAGTCTTGGCTGTATATGTGCACAAGGAGTTCTGTTGCCTCTGCTCCGAAGGGCGCCTTGACGAGCCGTGGTGATGACCCCTGGTGCTGCGGGGCTCCAGTGGCACGCACAGTAAGGCGTTCAGACGCGGAACTCCAGTCTTCTCGTGATACACGATGAATTGTTTAGCTACTGAAAGATGCTCCAACAGAGTTTATTTACTTTTTGATTCTTAAATTTGCCCAGTCATTAGTACAAAGTCTGTTGGTAAGAAAACACATGAACATTCTGTCCAGTCTTGTGACGCTCCCGTTAGTAGAACTGTCACCGAGGGCAGTAACAGCTCTGCTCACGGGAAGACTCTTACACTGGGGTACTTCTCAAGTCTGTTACTGCCATCAGCTGAGCTAAAAAGGTTTCAATTTATGAGTCTCGTGGATGCCCAAGGACCAACCATACTGCAGCCTGCCCCTGGTTTTCATGGGTTCCACCGCAGTCAATCAGGTATTCGTTACTGTTCCAGGAGCGGCGTGCGCCATACCTCTGCCATGTCTGCTGCAGCAGCTCGGCAGCTGCGAAGACTTTTCTCGCCCCGGCAGTCCCTTGGTGTCACAAGGAGAAAGGCAAATTCTTTCCCAGATGATTTGAATGCAGGTTTCTGGGGAAAATTTACTGACGATCCACATCCCAAAGTGATTTGGCATTCTAATGTCTGGCTCCAGTGTGTGATGATGGTACTATGAAGGCAGAAGTCCGGTCCTGCGTGCGGCCGGTCGGGGGTCAGCGTGGTGCCCAAGGGGTGACCGCCCACAGGCTTGCAGTTACGGGCATGGTGGGATCTCGGATTCCCAGGAACGGAGGGGCCAGGTGGGAGGACACTCGTATGCCACTCATGCCAGCGGCACGGCAGCCCTTTTCCCTGAAGCAGAAAGGAGGGGTCCAGTTTAAGACTCGAATAATGTGAAATAACGGTGTGCGGCTTCAAACCTAACTGCGGATTGCGGGCACCTCCCGTGTTTGGTGACCCCTCTTGAGAACCCCTGGAGGAAACCCGACTTTCAGGAAGGGCTGAGAAACCCGCCTTTCGAAAACACGGCCCCTTGGCTGGTGAAGGTTTCCGTCGTCGCCACCGTTCCTTTCTCCTGCTGGGCACGGCGGTGCATATACAGCCCCCGTTATTTTAATCTCTTCTGAGAATTAAGTCAGTAAATTTTGGGGTTTGTGTCACCATTCTGCGATGAAGAAAGCTGCTGGTCTGGTTACAGTCCATGTGCTA